>NW_028270156.1:79408677-79708677 GCF_037043375.1 Chiloscyllium plagiosum
CCTCACACCACTCCTCACCCCCTCCTCTCTCCCTCATACCTCTTCTCACCCCTCCTCTCCCCCTCACACCTCTCCTCACCCCCTCCTCTCTCCCTCATACCTCTCCTCACCCCTCCTCTCTCCCTCACACCTTTCCTCTCCCCCCTCCTCTCTCCCTCACACCTCTCCTCACCCCCCTCCTCTCCCCCTCGCACCTCACCGCACCCACTCCTCTGTCTCTCTCACACCTCTCCTCTCTCCCTCCTCTCTCCCTCTCACCTCCCCCTCACCCTCTCCTCTCCCCCACACACCACTCTCATCCCCTCATCTCTCCCTCTCACCTCTCCTCACCCCCATCTTTCTCCCTCACACCACTCCTCACCCCCTCCTCTCTCCCTCACACCTCTCCTCACCCCCTCCTCTCTCCCTCACACCTCTCCTCCATCACCCCTCCTCTCCATCAAACTCTCCTCCCCCCTCCTCTCCACCTCACACCTCACTTCTCCCCTCCTCTCTCCCTCACACCTCTCCTCACCTCCACTACTCTCCCTCACACACTCCTCATCCCCACCTCTCTCCCTCACACTTCTCCTCTTCCCCTCCTCTCCCCCTCACACCACTCCTCATCCCCACCTCTCTCCCTCACACTCTCCTCTTCCCCTCCTTTCCCCTCACACCACTCCTCATCCTCTCCTCTCTCCCTCACACTTCTCCTCTCCCCCTCCTCTCTCCCTCACACCACTCCTCTCCCCCTCCTCTCCCCTCACACCACTCCTCATCCCCTCCTCTCTCCCACACACCTAATCCTCACCCCCTCCTCTCTCCCACACACCTCTCCTCACCCCCAACCTCTCTCCCCCTCACACCACTCCTCACCCCCTCCTCTCCCTCAGACTACTCCTCACCCCTCCTCTCACCCTCACACACACCTCACCCCTCCTCTATCCTCACACTACTCCTCACCCACTCCTCACTCCCCCACCACACCCCACCCCCCCCACCACCCCACACCACTCCCCACCCCCACCTCCTCCCCACACACCACTCCCCACCCCCTCCTCTACCCCCACACACCCTCACCCACTCCTCACCCCTCACACCACTCCCACCCCCTCCCTCCCCCACCACAACACCACTCCCCACCCCCTCCTCTCTCCCTCACACCACTCCTCATCCCCTCCTCACCCCCTCACACCTCTCCACACCCCCTCCCTTCGCCTCACACCACTCCTCATCCCCTCCACTCTCCCACACACCATTCCTCACCCCCTCCTCTCTCACATCCCTCACACCACTCCCCACCCCCTCCTCTCACCCTCACACCACGCCCCACCCCTCCTCTCTCCCTCACACCACTCCCCACCCCCTCCCTCTCCCCTCACACCGCTCCCCACCCCCCTCCTCTCTCCCTCATACCACTCCTCACCCCCTCCTCCTCCCTCACACCACTCCCCACCCCCTCCTCTCTCCCTCACACCACTACCCACCCCCCTCCTCTCTCCCTCACACCACTCCCCAACCCCTCCTCTCTCCCTCACACCTCTCCCCACCCCCTCCTCTCTCCCTCACACCACTCCCCCCACCCCCTCCTCTCTCCCTCACACCTCTCCACACCCCCTCCTCTCTCCCTCACACCACTCCCCACCCCCTCCTCTCTCCCTCACACCACTCCTCACCCCCTCCTCTCTCCCTCACACCACTCCCCAGCCCCTCCTCTCTCCCTCACACCACTCCCCAACCCTCCTCTCCCTCACACCACTCCCCACCCCTCCTCTCTTCCTCACACCACTCCCTACCCCTCCTCTCTCCCTCACACCACTCCCTACCCCCTCCTCCTCCCTCACACCACTCCCCACCCCCTCCTCTCTCCCTCACACCACTCCCCACCCCCTCCTCTCTCCCTCACACACCACTACCCACCCCCTCCTCTCTTCCTCACACCACTCCTCACCCCCCTCCTCTCTCCCTCACACTACTCCCCACCCCTCCTCTCTCCCTCACACCACTACCCACCCCCTCCTCTCTCCCTCACACCACTCCCCACCCTCTCCTCTCTCCCTCACACCTCTCCCCAGCCCCTCTCTCCCTCACACCTCTCCCCACCCCCTCCTCTCTCCCTCACACCACTCCCCACCCCCTCCTCTCTCCCTCACACCACTCCCCACCCCCTCCTCTCTCCCTCACACCACTACCCACCCCCTCCTCTCTTCCTCACACCACTCCTCACCCCCTCCTCTCTCCCTCACACTACTCCCCACCCCTCCTCTCTCCCTCACACCACTACCCACCCCCTCCTCTCTCCCTCACACCACTCCCCACCCTCCCCTCTCTCCCTCACACCTCTCCCCAGCCCCTCTCTCCCTCACACCTCTCCCCACCCCCTCCTCTCTCCCCCACACCTCTCCTCATTCCCTCCTCTCTCCCTCACACCACTCCCCACCCCCTCCTCTCTCCCTCACACCACTACCCAACCCCTCCTCTCTCCCTCACACCACTCCCCACCCCCTCCTCTCTCCCTGACACCACTCCCCACCCTCTCCTCTCTCCCTCACACCACTCCCCATCCCCTCCTCTCTCCCTCACACCTCTCCTCACCCCCTCCTCTCTCCCTCACACCACTCCCAACCCCCTCCTCTCTCCCTGACACCACTCCCCACACCATCCTCTCTCCCTCATATCACTCCCCACCCTCTCTTCTCTCCCTCACACCACTCCCCACACCATCCTCTCTCCCTCATATCACTCCCCACCCTCTCCTCTCTCCCTCACACCACTCCCCACCCCTTCCTCTCTCCCTGACACCACCCCCCACCCCTCCTCTCTCTCTCACACCTCTCCTCACCCCCTCCTCTCTCCCTTATACCACCTCTCCTATTCTCCTGCACACTGATCTTTCAGTGACCTCTTTCATTTACATCCCTCCTATCCACCTCCTCTCCCCATCTTTCATCTTGCGGCCTCCTTTTCTCTTGACGCTTCCTTCTCCTTCACCTCCATCTTGTTCCTTCCTTCACCCCATCGCTGCCTCCAGCGTGCTCCTGCTCTCAGGCCCAGCCTCTGTCCCCTTTCTGCTATTCTTCCCCTCTCCCCCTTCCCCCACCCTGCACTCCCCCTCTCCCCCTTCACCCACTCTGCACTCTCCCTCTCCCCCTTCCCCCACCCTGCACTCCCCCTCTCCCCCTTCCTCCACTCTGCACTCCCCCTCTCCCCCTTCCCCCACTCTGCAGTCCCCCTCTCCCCCCTTCCCCCACCCTGCACTCCCTCTTCCCCCTTCCCCCACCCTGCACTCCCCCTCTCCCCCTTCCCCCACCCTGCACTCCCCCCTCACCCTCTCCCCCTTCCCCCACCCTGCACTCCCCCTCTCCCCCTTTCCCCACCCTGCACTCCCCCTCTCCCCCTTCCCGCACCCTGCACTCCCCCCTCACCCTTCCCCTACCCTGCACTTCCCCTGTCCCCCTTCCCCCACCCTGCACTCCCCCTCTCCCCCTTCCTCCACCCTGCGCTCCCCCCTCACCCTTCCCCCACCCTGCACTCCCCCTCTCCCCCTTCCCCCACCCTGCACTTCCCCTCACCCCCTTCCCCCACCCTGCAGTCCCCCTCTCCCCGTTCCCCCACCCTGTACTTCCCCTCTCCCCCTTCCCCCACCCTGCACTCCCCTCTCCCCCTTCCCCCACCCTGCACTCCCCCCGTCCCCCTTCCCCCAAGCAGCACTTCCCCTCTCCCCCTTCCCCCACCCTGCACTTCCCCTTTCCCCCTTCCCCCACTCTGCACTCCCCCTCTCCCCCTTCCCACCTCCTGCACTCCCCCTCTACCCCTTCCCCCACCCTGCACTCCCTCTCTCCCCCTTCCCCCACCCTGCACTCCCCCTCTCCCACTTCCCCCACCCTGCACTCCCCCTCTCCCCCTTCCCCCACCCTGCACTCCCCCTCTCCCCCTTCCCCCACCCTGTACTCCCCCTCTCCCCCTTCCCCCACCCTGCACTCCCCCTCTCCCCCTTCCCCCACCCTGCACTTCCCCTCTCCCCTTTCCCCACCCTGCACTCCTCCACTTTCCCTTCCCCCACCCTGCACTTCCCCTCTCCCCCTTCCCCCACCCTGCACTCCCCCCTCCCCCTTCCCCCACCCTGCACTCCCCCTCTCCCCCTTCCCCCACCCTGCACTTCCCCTCTCCCCTTCCCCCACCCTGTACTCCCCCTCTCCCCCTTCCCCCACCCTGCACTCCCCCTCTCCACCTTCCCCCACCCTGCACTCCCCCCTCCCCCTTCCCCCACCCTGCACTCCCACTCTCCCCCTTCCCCCACCCTGCACTCCCCCTCTCCCCCTTCCCCCACCCTGCACTCCTCCTCTTTCCCTTCCCCCACCCTGCACTCCTCCTCTTTCCCTTCCCCCACCCTGCACTCCCCCTCTCCCCCTTCCCCCACCCTGCACTTCCCCTCTCCTTCTTCCCCCACCCTGCACGTCCCCTCTCCCCCTTCTGCCACCCTGCACTTCCCCTCTCCCCCTTCCCCCACCCTGCACTTATCCTCTCCCCCTTCCCCCACCCTGCACTTCCCCTCTCCCCCTTCCCCCACTCTGCACTTCCCCTTTCCCACTTCCCCCACCCTGCACTCCCCCGTCCCCCTTCCCCCACCCTGCACTTCCCCTCCCCCCCTTCCCGCACCCTGCACTCACCCCTCCCACTTCCCCCACCCTGCACTCCCCCTCTCCCCCTTCCCCCACCCTGCACTCCCCCTCTCCCCCTTCCCCCACCCTGTACTCCCCCTCTCCCCCTTCCCCCACCCTGCACTCCCCCTCTCCCCCTTCCCCCACCCCGCACTTCCCCTCTCCCCTTTCCCCACCCTGCACTCCTCCACTTTCCCTTCCCCCACCCTGCACTTCCCCTCTCCCCCTTCCCCCACCCTGCACTCCCCCCCTCCCCCTTCCCCCACCCTGCACTCCCCCTCTCCCCCTTCCCCCACCCTGCACTTCCCCTCTCCCCTTCCCCCACCCTGTACTCCCCCTCTCCCCCTTCCCCCACCCTGCACTCCCCCTCTCCACCTTCCCCCACCCTGCACTCCCCCCTCCCCCTTCCCCCACCCTGCACTCCCACTCTCCCCCTTCCCCCACCCTGCACTCCCCCTCTCCCCCTTCCCCCACCCTGCACTCCTCCTCTTTCCCTTCCCCCACCCTGCACTCCTCCTCTTTCCCTTCCCCCACCCTGCACTTCCCCTCTTTCCCTTCCCCCACCCTGCACTTCCCCTCTCCCCCTTCCCCCACCCTGCACTCCCCCCTCCCCCTTACCCCACCCTGCACTCCCCCTCTCCCCCTTCCCCCACCCTGCACTCCCCCTCTCCCCCTTCCCCCACCCTGCACTTCCCCTCTCCCCTTCCCCCACCCTGTACTCCCCCTCTCCCCCTTCCCCCACCCTGCACTCCCCCTCTCCCCCTTCCCCCACCCTGCACTCCTCCTCTTTCCCTTCCCCCACCCTGCACTCCTCCTCTTTCCCTTCCCCCACCCTGCACTTCCCCTCTTTCCCTTCCCCCACCCTGCACTTCCCCTCTCCCCCTTCCCCCACCCTGCACTCCCCCCTCCCCCTTACCCCACCCTGCACTCCCCCTCTCCCCCTTCCCCCACCCTGCACTCCCCCTCTCCCCCTTCCCCCACCCTGCACTTCCCCTCTCCCCTTCCCCCACCCTGCACTCCCCCTCTCCCCCTTCCCCCACCCTGCACTCCCCCTCTCCCCCTTCCCCCACCCTGCACTCCCCCCTCCCCCTTCCCCCACCCTGCACTCCCACTCTCCCCCTTCCCCCACCCTGCACTCCCCCTCTCCCCCTTCTCCCACCCTGCACTCTTCCTCTTTCCCTTCCCCCACCCTGCACTCCTCCTCTTTCCCTTCCCCCACCCTGCACTCCTCCTCTTTCCCTTCCCCCACCCTGTACTCCCCCCTCCCCCTTCCCCCACCCTGCACTCCCCCCTCCCCCTTCCCCCACCCTGCACTCCCCCTCTCCCCCTTCCCCCACCCTGCACTCCCCCTCTCCCCCTTTCCCCACCCTGGACTCCCCCTCTCCCCCTTCCCCCACCCTGTACTTCCCCCTCCCCCTTCCCCCACCCTGTACTCCCCCTCTCCCCCTTCCCCCAACCTGCACTCCCCCTCTCTCCCTTCCCCCACCCTGTACTCCCCCTCTCCCCCTTCCCCCACCCTGTACTCCCCCTCTCCCCCTTCCCCCACCCTGCTCTCCCCCTCTCCCCCTTCCCCCACCCTGCTCTTCCCCTCTCCCCTTCCCCCACCCTGTACTCCCCCTCTCCCCCTTCCCCCACCCTGCACTCCGCCTCTCCCCCTTCCCCCACCCTGTACTCCCCCTCTCCCCCTTCTCCCACCCTGCTCTTCCCCTCTCCCCCTTCCCCCACCCTGTACTCCCCCTCTCCCCCTTCCCCCACCCTGCACTCCGCCTCTCCCCCTTCCCCCACCCTGTACTCCCCCTCTCCCCCTTCCCCCACCCTGCTCTTCCCCTCTCCCACTTCCCCCACCCTGTACTCCCCCTCTCCCCCTTCCCCCACCCTGCACTCCCCCTCTCCCCCTTCCCCCACCCTGTACTCCCCCTCTCCCCCTTCCCCCACCCTGCACATTCTTCCTCACCATCACATCCCGCTGCCTCTTCTCCCCATCATACAGTCTCGTCCATTCCTTCACCCGATACCCACTTTGCCCCCTCCTTATTCCCCCTTGTGCCCCTCTCGAAGCCCCCTTCACTCCCTCACACTCCTCCTGTTGCCTACATTCCCCCACACCCATCTTGCCCCCTCCATTTCCCCTTCCCATCGCTCTCGACTTTCCTCCCTCTTTTGCTCCCTCCTCCCCCCCTTCCTTCTCTCCCTCGTGTATCTCTCGCCCCCTCCTTCTCCTCCTCACTCCCTCTTGCACCAGCCTCCTCCCCTCCCCCTCTTGCTCCCTCCTCCCCATCACCCCCCTCTTGCCTCCACATTTTCTCCTGACTCCTCTCTTGCTCCCCCTCTCCCTCTCACTCCCTTCTTGAAGCCTCCATCTCTTCCTCGTGCCCCTGGTGCCCCTCTCTCCCTCACACATCTCTCCCAGCTTGCTTCTTTCACTCACTCCCCTCGAGCCCGTTCCATCTCTCCCAACCCTCTTGTCCCTTCGTTCTCCCTCCCTGCCGCATCCTCCTCTCGCCCGAGCACTTTTGCCCCTTTGATCTCCACCTCACACCCTTCCTTTTACCCCCACCCTCTTGTTGTTTCCTTTTCTCTTCACTCCTGCCTTGCCCCCTCCTCTCCAACTCACATCCCGCTCAGGGGCGGCACGGTGGCACAGTGGTTAGCACTGCTGCCTCACAGCGCCAGGGACCTGGGTTCGATTCCAGCCTCGGGGTGACTGTCTGCGTGGAGTTTGCACATTCTCCCCGTGTCCGCGTGGGTTTCCTCCGGGTGCTCCGGTTTCCTCCCACAGTCCAAAGATGTGTGGGTTAAGTGAATTGGCCATGGGAAATTGCCCACATGTTCAGGGATGTGGAGGTTAGGTGCATTAGTCAGGGGCAAATGTAGAGTAGTAGGGTAGGGGAATGGGTCTGAGTGGGTTACTCTTTGGAGGGTTGGTGTGGACTTGTTCGGCTGAAGGACCTGTTTCCACATTATAGGGACTCTATGATTGAAGCCTCACACCGCAAAAGCCTCATTCTCCATCCTGAACCAGCCCTCCCCATGGCCTCTGTCCTCTGCCTGTCTGGTTGGTGGCCCAGCCTGGCCACAGTGGCTAGACACTCCAGGTGTTGAAAAAGCTTCGTCTGACTTTCAAGAAAGGCAAGCCCGGCAAGACACCACGCCGTCCGGCACAGGCACAGACTCTTGAACCAAACCCCTCCCACCTTCCTCACCATTTCTGAATCTCGCGTGCTCCCCTATCCCCGAGTCCCATATCCCAAGCTCCAGCCTCGGATCTGACCCTCATCCATTCACATGCCTGACCTTCATTTTCTTGGCGGGAGGAGTGACAGCGAAGATCAGAGGTCTGATGGGAAGGTAGGAGCACATTTTAAAAACGTATTCGTGTATCGGCAGAGCACATGCTGAGCAGGAGCGGACACGGGACTGCTGGCTAAGTGAGGCTTTGTATTAGGGTGGTTGCTTTACCCGAAACACTACTTGGGTAGTGTCTCCTTCCCATCATCCTACTCTAACTAAGAACAAAGGTTCTCTGAGCCGGATTGGTGAGGTGACTAGTCTTTTATTTTGCCTCTCTTTTAGTTTTTTAGTAGTCTCGTTGGGAATTTACAATGGGGGGAATGGAGGTTAGGGCAGTTGAATGTTCCTCCTGCAGGTTGTGGGACTTAAGGAGCACCGGCAGTGTCCTTGCTGACTACATCTGAGGTAAGTGCACCCAACTCCAGCTCCTCAAACCACGTTAGGGAACTGGAGCTGGAGCTGGATGAATGTAGGATCATTCGGAAAGCAGAGGGGGTTATTGAAAGGAGTTACAGGGAGGTAGTCACACCTCATGTACAAGAAGAAGTTGGATGGGTTACCGTTAGGGGACGGAAAGGGAACCGGCAGGCAGTGCAGGGAACCCCTGTGGCCATTCCCCTCAACAAAAAGTACAGAGGAACCTCGATTATCCTGACGAGATGAGCGGGTACTATTTCGTCCAGATAATCGATTATTCAGTTAATCAATTAAATGCCTTTCTTCTGAGGCTCAGAGTTTTTAAAGTCCGTGGCCTATTCAGGAGACTAGGCAGCTGAACACTGCGTGCAAGCCCACCCATCCAGTCCAACACCGTCCCCCCAACCCTCTCCCCCAACCCCATCCAACACCGCCCCCCCAAACCTGCTCCCCAACCCCATCCAACACCGCCCCCCCCAACCTGCTCCCCAACCCCGTCCAACACCGCCCCCCCCAACCTGCTCCCCAACCCCGTCCAACACCGTCCCCCCAACCTGCTCCCCAACCCCGTCCAACACCGCCCCCCCCAACCTGCTCCCCAACCCCATCCAACACCGCCCCCCCCAACCCTCTCCACCAACCCCGTCCAACACCGCCCCCCCCAACCTGCTCCCCAACCCCGTCCAACACCGCCCCCCCCCAAACTGCTCCCCAACCCCGTCCAACACTGACCATCCCAACCTGCTCCCCAACCCCGTCCAACACCGCCCCCCCCCAACCTGCTCCCCAACCCCGTCCAACACCGCCCCCCCCAACCTGCTCCCCAACCCCGTCCAACACCGCCCCCCCCAACCTGCTCCCCAACCCCGTCCAACACCGCCCCCCCCAACCTGCTCCCCAACCCCGTCCAACACCGCCCCCCCCCAACCTGCTCCCCAACCCCGTCCAACACCGCCCCCCCCAACCTGCTCCCCAACCCCGTCCAACACCGCCCCCCCCAACCTGCTCCCCAACCCCGTCCAACACTGACCATCCCAACCTGCTCCCCAACCCCATCCAACACCGCCCCCCCCAACCTGCTCCCCAACTCCGTCCAACACCGTCCCCCCAACCCTCTCCACCAACCCCGTCCAACACTGCCCCCCCCAAACTGCTCCCCAACCCCGTCCAACACCGCCCCCCCCAACCTGCTCCCCAACCCCGTCCAACACCGCCCCCCCCAACCTGCTCCCCAACCCCGTCCAACACCGCCCCCCCCAACCTGCTCCCCAACGCCGTCCAACACCGCCCCCCCCAACCTGCTCCCCAACCCCGTCCAACACCGCCCCCCCCAACCTGCTCCCCAACCCCGTCCAACACTGACCATCCCAACCTGCTCCCCAACCCCATCCAACACCGCCCCCCCCAACCTGCTCCCCAACCCCGTCCAACACCGCCCCCCCCAACCTGCTCCCCAACCCCATCCAACACCGCCCCCCCCAACCTGCTCCCCAACCCCGTCCAACACCGCCCCCCCCAACCTGCTCCCCAACCCCATCCAACACCGCCCCCCCCAACCTGCTCCCCAACCCCATCCAACACCGCCCCCCCAACCTGCTCCCCAACCCCGTCCAACACCGCCCCCCCAACCTGCTCCCCAACCCCGTCCAACACCGCCCCCCCCAACCTGCTCCCCAAACCCGTCCAACCCTGCCCCCCCAACCTGCTCCCCAACACCGTCCAACACTGCCCCCCCAACCTGCTCCCCAACCCCGTCCAACACTGCCCCCCCAACCTGCTCCCCAACCCCGTCCAACACTGTCCCCCCAACCTGCTCCCCAACCCCGTCCAACACTGCCCCCCCCAACCTGCTCCCCAACCCCGTCCAACACTGCCCCCCCCAACCTGCTCCCCAACCCCATCCAACACCGTCCCCCCAACCTGCTCCCCAACCCCGTCCAACACCGCCCCCCCAACCTGCTCCCCAACCCCGTCCAACACTGCCCCCCCAACCTGCTCCCCAACCCCGTCCAACACTGCCCCCCCAACCTGCTCCCCGACCCCGTCCAACACTGCCCCCCCAACCTGCTCCCCAACCCCGTCCAACACCGCCCCCCCCAACCTGCTCCCCAACCCCGTCCAACACCGCCCCCCCCCAACCTGCTCCCCAACCCCGTTCAACCCCGTCCCCCCCAACCTGCTCCCCAACCCCGTCCAACACCGCCCCCCCAACCTGCTCCCCAACCCCGTCCAACACCGCCCCCCCCAACCTGCTCCCCAACCCCGTCCAGCACCGTCCCCCCCAACCTGCTCCCCAACCCCGTCCAACACCGCCCCCCCAACCTGCTCCCCAACCCCGTCCAACACCGCTCCCCCCAACCTGCTCCCCAACCCCGTCCAACACCGCCCCCCCCAACCTGCTCCCCAACCCCGTCCAACACCGCCCCCCCCAACCTGCTCCCCAACCCCGTCCAACACCACCCCCCCCAACCTGCTCCCCAACCCCGTCCAACACCACCCCCCCAACCTGCTCCCCAACCCCGTCCAACACTGTCCCCCCCCAAACTGCTCCCCAACCCCGTCCAACACCGCCCCCCCCAACCTGCTCCCCAACCCCGTCCAACACCGCCCCCCCCAGCCTGCTCCCCAACCCCGTCCAACACCGCCCCCCCAACCTGCTCCCCAACCCCGTCCAACACCGCCCCCCCCAACCTGCTCCCCAACCCCGTCCAACACCGTCCCCCCCAACCTGCTCCCCAACCCCGTCCAACACCGCCCCCCCAACCTGCTCCCCAACCCCGTCCAACACCGCCCCCCCCAAACTGCTCCCCAACCCCGTCCAACACCGCTCCCCCCAACCTGCTCCCCAACCCCGTCCAACACCGCCCCCCCAACCTGCTCCCCAACCCCGTCCAACACCGCCCCCCCCAACCTGCTCCCCAACCCCGTCCAACACCGCCCCCCCCAACCTGCTCCCCAACCCCGTCCAACACTGCCCCCCCAACCTGCTCCCCAACCCCGTCCAACACTGACCACCCCAACCTGCTCCCCAACCCCATCCAACACTGCCCCCGAACCTGCTCCCCAACCCCGTCCAACACTGCCCCCTCAACCTGCTCCCCAACCCCGTCCAACACCGCCCCCCCCAACCTGCTCCCCAACCCCGTCCAACACCGCCCCCCCCAACCTGCTCCCCAACCCCGTCCAACACCGCCCCCCCAACCTGCTCACCAAACCCTATCCAACACCGCCCCCCAACCTGCTCCCCAACCCCGTCCAACACTGACTACCCAACCTGCTCCCCAACCCCATCCAACACCGCCCCCCCAACCTGCTCCCCAACCCCGTCCAACACCGCCCCCCCAACCTGCTCCCCAACCCCATCCAACACCGCCCCCCCAACCTGCTCCCCAACCCCGTCCAACACCGCCCCCCCCAACCTGCTCCCCAACCCCATCCAACAACGCCCCCCCAACCTGCTCCCCAACCCCGTCCAACACTGACCACCCCAACCTGCTCCCCAACCCCGTCCAACACTGACCACCCCAACCTGTTCCCCAACCCCATCCAACACCGACCCCCCCAACCTGCTCCCCAACCCCATCCAACACCGCCCCCCCAACCTGCTCCCCAACCCCGTCCAACACCGCCCCCCCCAACCTGCTCCCCAACCCCGTCCAACACTGCCCCCCCCAACCTGCTCCCCAATCCCATCCAACACTGCCCCCCCCAACCTGCTCCCCAACCCCGTCCAACACTGACCACCCCAACCTGCTCCCCAACCCCGTCCAACACTGACCACCCCAACCTGCTCCCCAACCCCATCCAACACCGCCCCCCCAACCTGCTCCCCAACCCCGTCCAACACCGTCCCCCCCAACCTGCTCCCCAACCCCATCCAACACTGCCCCCCAACCTGCTCCCCAACCCCATCCAACACCGCCCCCCCAACCTGCTCCCCAACCCCGTCCAACACTGACCACCCCAACCTGCTCCCCAACCCCATCCAACACTGCCCCCCAACCTGCTCCCCAACCCCATCCAACACCGCCCCCCCAACCTGCTCCCCAACCCCGTCCAACACTGACCACCCCAACCTGCTCCCCAACCCCATCCAACACTGCCCCCCAACCTGCTCCCCAACCCCATCCAACACCGCCCCCCCAACCTGCTCCCCAACCCCGTCCAACACTGACCACCCCAACCTGCTCCCCAACCCCATCCAACACCGCCCCCCCCAACCTGCTCCCCAACCCCGTCCAACACTGACCACCCCAACCTGCTCCCCAACCCCATCCAACACCGCCCCCCCAACCTGCTCCCCAACCCCATCCAACACCGCCCCCCCAACCTGCTCCCCAACCCCGTCCAACACCGCCCCCCCCAACCTGCTCTCCAACCCCGTCCAACACTGACCACCCCAACCTGCTCCCCAACCCCATCCAACACCGCCCCCCCAACCTGCTCCCCAACCCCGTCCAACACTGACCACCCCAACCTGCTCCCCAACCCCATCCAACACCGCCCCCCCCCCAACCTGCTCCCCAACCCCATCCAACACCGCCCCCCCCCAACCTGCTCCCCAACCCCATCCAACACCGCCCCCCCCCAACCTGCTCCCCAACCCCATCCAACACTGCCCCCCAACCTGCTCCCCAACCCCGACCAACACTGGTCCCCCAACCTGCTCCCCAACCCCATCCAACACCGCCCCCCCCCAACCTGCTCCCCAACCCCATCCAACACCGCCCCCCAACCTGCTCCCCAACCCCGACCAACACTGGTCCCCCAACCTGCTCCCCAACCCCATCCAACACCGCCCCCCCCAACCTGCTCCCCAACCCCATCCAACACCGCCCCCCCCAACCTGCTCCCCAACCCCATCCAACACCGCCCCCCCAACCTGCTCCCCAACCCCGTCCAACACTGACCACCCCAACCTGCTCCCCAACCCCATCCAACACCGCCCCCCCCAACCTGCTCCCCAACCCCGTCCAACACTGACCACCCCAACCTGCTCCCCAACCCCATCCAACACCGCCCCCCCAACCTGCTCCCCAACCCCATCCAACACCGCCCCCCCAACCTGCTCCCCAACCCCGTCCAACACCGCCCCCCCCAACCTGCTCTCCAACCCCGTCCAACACTGACCACCCCAACCTGCTCCCCAACCCCATCCAACACCGCCCCCCCAACCTGCTCCCCAACCCCGTCCAACACTGACCACCCCAACCTGCTCCCCAACCCCATCCAACACCGCCCCCCCCAACCTGCTCCCCAACCCCGTCCAACACTGACCACCCCAACCTGCTCCCCAACCCCGTCCAACACCGCCCCCCCCCAACCTGCTCCCCAACCCCATCCAACACCGCCCCCCCCCAACCTGCTCCCCAACCCCATCCAACACTGCCCCCCAACCTGCTCCCCAACCCCGACCAACACTGGTCCCCCAACCTGCTCCCCAACCCCATCCAACACCGCCCCCCCCCCAACCTGCTCCCCAACCCCATCCAACACCGCCCCCCAACCTGCTCCCCAACCCCGACCAACACTGGTCCCCCAACCTGCTCCCCAACCCCATCCAACACCGCCCCCCCCAACCTGCTCCCCAACCCCATCCAACACCGCCCCCCCCAACCTGCTCCCCAACCCCATCCAACACCGCCCCCCCCAACCTGCTCCCCAACCCCATCCAACACCGCCCCCCCAACCTGCTCCCCAACCCCGTCCAACACCACCCCCCCAACCTGCTCCCCAACCCCGTCCAACACTGTCCCCCCCCAAACTGCTCCCCAACCCCGTCCAACACCGCCCCCCCCACCTGCTCCCCAACCCCGTCCAACACCGCCCCCCCCAGCCTGCTCCCCAACCCCGTCCAACACCGCCCCCCCAACCTGCTCCCCAACCCCATCCAACACCGCCCCCCCCCAACCTGCTCCCCAACCCCATCCAACACCGCCCCCCAACCTGCTCCCCAACCCCGACCAACACTGGTCCCCCAACCTGCTCCCCAACCCCATCCAACACCGCCCCCCCCAACCTGCTCCCCAACCCCATCCAACACCGCCCCCCCCAACCTGCTCCCCAACCCCATCCAACACCGCCCCCCCAACCTGCTCCCCAACCCCGTCCAACACTGACCACCCCAACCTGCTCCCCAACCCCATCCAACACCGCCCCCCCCAACCTGCTCCCCAACCCCGTCCAACACTGACCACCCCAACCTGCTCCCCAACCCCATCCAACACCGCCCCCCCAACCTGCTCCCCAACCCCATCCAACACCGCCCCCCCAACCTGCTCCCCAACCCCGTCCAACACCGCCCCCCCCAACCTGCTCTCCAACCCCGTCCAACACTGACCACCCCAACCTGCTCCCCAACCCCATCCAACACCGCCCCCCAACCTGCTCCCCAACCCCGTCCAACACTGACCACCCCAACCTGCTCCCCAACCCCATCCAACACCGCCCCCCCCAACCTGCTCCCCAACCCCGTCCAACACTGACCACCCCAACCTGCTCCCCAACCCCGTCCAACACCGCCCCCCCCCAACCTGCTCCCCAACCCCATCCAACACCGCCCCCCCCCAACCTGCTCCCCAACCCCATCCAACACTGCCCCCCAACCTGCTCCCCAACCCCGACCAACACTGGTCCCCCAACCTGCTCCCCAACCCCATCCAACACCGCCCCCCCCCCAACCTGCTCCCCAACCCCATCCAACACCGCCCCCCAACCTGCTCCCCAACCCCGACCAACACTGGTCCCCCAACCTGCTCCCCAACCCCATCCAACACCGCCCCCCCCAACCTGCTCCCCAACCCCATCCAACACCGCCTCCCCCAACCTGCTCCCCAACCCCATCCAACACCGCCCCCCACAACCTGCTCCCCAACCCCATCCAACACCGCCCCCCCAACCTGCTCCCCAACCCCGTCCAACACCACCCCCCCAACCTGCTCCCCAACCCCGTCCAACACTGTCCCCCCCCAAACTGCTCCCCAACCCCGTCCAACACCGCCCCCCCCAACCTGCTCCCCAACCCCGTCCAACACCGCCCCCCCCAGCCTGCTCCCCAACCCCGTCCAACACCGCCCCCCCAACCTGCTCCCCAACCCCGTCCAACACCGTCCCCCCCAACCTGCTCCCCAACCCCGTCCAACACCGCCCCCCCAACCTGCTCCCCAACCCCGTCCAACACCGCCCCCCCCAAACTGCTCCCCAACCCCGTCCAACACCGCTCCCCCCAACCTGCTCCCCAACCCCGTCCAACACCGCCCCCCCAACCTGCTCCCCAACCCCGTCCAACACCGCCCCCCCCAACCTGCTCCCCAACCCCGTCCAACACCGCCCCCCCAACCTGCTCCCCAACCCCGTCCAACACTGCCCCCCCAACCTGCTCCCCAACCCCGTCCAACACTGACCACCCCAACCTGCTCCCCAACCCCATCCAACACTGCCCCCGAACCTGCTCCCCAACCCCGTCCAACACTGCCCCCCCAACCTGCTCCCCAACCCCGTCCAACACCGCCCCCCCCAACCTGCTCCCCAACCCCGTCCAACACCGCCCCCCCCAACCTGCTCCCCAACCCCGTCCAACACCGCCCCCCCCCAACCTGCTCCCCAACCCCGTCCAACACCGCCCCCCCAACCTGCTCACCAAACCCTATCCAACACCGCCCCCCAACCTGCTCCCCAACCCCGTCCAACACTGACTACCCAACCTGCTCCCCAACCCCATCCAACACCGCCCCCCCAACCTGCTCCCCAACCCCGTCCAACACCGCCCCCCCAACCTGCTCCCCAACCCCATCCAACACCGCCCCCCCAACCTGCTCCCCAACCCCGTCCAACACCGCCCCCCCCAACCTGCTCCCCAACCCCATCCAACAACGCCCCCCCAACCTGCTCCCCAACCCCGTCCAACACTGACCACCCCAACCTGCTCCCCAACCCCATCCAACACCGACCCCCCCAACCTGCTCCCCAACCCCATCCAACACCGCCCCCCCAACCTGCTCCCCAACCCCGTCCAACACCGCCCCCCCAACCTGCTCCCCAATCCCATCCAACACTGCCCCCCCCAACCTGCTCCCCAACCCCGTCCAACACTGACCACCCCAACCTGCTCCCCAACCCCGTCCAACACTGACCACCCCAACCTGCTCCCCAACCCCATCCAACACCGCCCCCCCAACCTGCTCCCCAACCCCGTCCAACACCGTCCCCCCCAACCTGCTCCCCAACCCCATCCAACACTGCCCCCCAACCTGCTCCCCAACCCCGTCCAACACTGACCACCCCAACCTGCTCCCCAACCCCATCCAACACTGCCCCCCAACCTGCTCCCCAACCCCATCCAACACCGCCCCCCCAACCTGCTCCCCAACCCCGTCCAACAGTGACCACCCCAACCTGCTCCCCAACCCCATCCAACACTGCCCCCCAACCTGCTCCCCAACCCCATCCAACACCGCCCCCCCAACCTGCTCCCCAACCCCGTCCAACACTGACCACCCCAACCTGCTCCCCAACCCCATCCAACACCGCCCCCCCCAACCTGCTCCCCAACCCCGTCCAACACTGACCACCCCAACCTGCTCCCCAACCCCATCCAACACCGCCCCCCCAACCTGCTCCCCAACCCCATCCAACACCGCCCCCCCAACCTGCTCCCCAACCCCGTCCAACACCGCCCCCCCCAACCTGCTCTCCAACCCCGTCCAACACTGACCACCCCAACCTGCTCCCCAACCCCATCCAACACCGCCCCCCCAACCTGCTCCCCAACCCCGTCCAACACTGACCACCCCAACCTGCTCCCCAACCCCATCCAACACCGCCCCCCCCAACCTGCTCCCCAACCCCGTCCAACACTGACCACCCCAACCTGCTCCCCAACCCCATCCAACACCGCCCCCCCAACCTGCTCCCCAACCCCATCCAACACCGCCCCCCCAACCTGCTCCCCAACCCCGTCCAACACCGCCCCCCCCCAACCTGCTCTCCAACCCCGTCCAACACCGCCCCCCCAACCTGCTCCCCAACCCCGTCCAACACTGACCACCCCAACCTGCTCCCCAACCCCGTCCAACACTGACCACCCCAACCTGCTCCCCAACCCCATCCAACACCGCCCCCCCAACCTGTACACCCAACACCGTCCAACACTGCCCCTCCAAAGCGCGCCCCCAACCCTGTCCAACACCGCCCCCCAACCCAGTCCAACACTGCCCCCCAACCTGCTCCACCAATACCGTCCAACACTGTCCCCCCCAACCCGCAACCCAACCCCGTCCAACACCGCACCCCCAACCCGTACACCCAACACTGTCCAACACTGCCCCTCCAAAGCGCGCCCCCAACCCCGAACAACGCCGCCCCCCCAACCCCGTCCAACACCGTCCCCCCAACCTGCACCCCAACATAGTCCCCCCAACCCGCTCCCCCAACACCGTCCAACACCGACCCCCCCAACACCGTCCCCTCAACCGAGTCCAACACCATCCCCCAACCCCGTCCAAACACGTCCCCCAACACGCTCCCCAAACCTCATCCAACACCAATCCCCAAACCCGCTCCCCCAACCCGGTCCAACACCATCCACACAACCCGCTCCCCCAACACCATCCAACACTACACCCCCAACCTGCTCCCCCAACACCGTCCAACAAGCCCCCTTCCCAAGCCCCCCAACCCCATCAAACACCACCCGCAAACCCGCTCCCCAACACTGTCCAACACTGTCCCCCCAACCCGCTCTCCCAACCCCATCCAACACCGTCCCCCCTAACCCGCTCTCCCAACCCCATCCAACACGTCACGCCCAACCCGTTCCCCAAAACCGTCCAACACCACCCCCCCAACCCGCACCCCGACCCGGTCCAACACCATCCCCCCAACTTGCTCCCCCAACCCCGTCCAACAAAGACCCCTGACCCACTCCCCCAACACCACCCCCGACACACTCCCCAAACCCTGCCCAACACTGCCCCCAACCCACAACCACACTCCGTCCAACACTGCCCCCCAACCTGATCCCCCAACACCGTCCAACACCGTCCAACACCGCCCCCCCATCCCGCTCCCCCAACCCCGTCCAACACTGTCCCCCCAACCTGCTCCCTCAACACCGTCCAACACCGTCCCCCAACCCGCACCCCGACCCAGTCCAACACCATCCCGCCAACGTGTTCCCCCAATGACGTCCAAAACAGCCCCCCCGACCCACTCCCCCAACACCGCCCCCCGACACACTCCCCAAACCCTGTCCAACACTGCCCCCAACCCGCAACCGAACCCCGTCCAACACTGCCCGTCAACCTGCACCCCCAACACCGTTCAACACCGATCGCCCAACCCGCTCCCCAACCCCGTCCAACACCGCCCCCCCAACCTGCTCCCCAAAACCTGTCCAACACCGTCCCCCCGACCCACTCCCCCAACACCGCCCCCACAACCCGCTTCCCAAACCCTGTCCAACACCGTCCCCCCAACCCGCTCCCTCAACACCGTACCCAACCCGCTCCCCAACCCCGTCCAACACCGCCCCCCCAACCTGCTCCCCAAAACCTGTCCAACACCGTCCCCCCGACCCACTCCCCCAACACCGCCCCCACAACCCGCTTCCCAAACCCTGTCCAACACCGTCCCCCCAACCCGCTCCCTCAACACCGTACCCAACCTGCTCCCCCAACCCCGTCCAACACCGTCCAACACTGCCCCCCCTACCGCTCCCCCAACCCCGTCCAACATGGCCCCCCAACCCACTCCCCCAACACCGTCCAACACCGTCCCGCGAACCCACCCACCCAACACCGTCCAACACCACCCATCCAACCCGCTCCCCCAACACCGTCCAACACTGCCCCCCAAACCCACAACCGAATCCCGTCCAACACCGCCCCCCCAAACTGCTCCCCCAACACTGTCCAACACTGACCCACCCAACCCGCACCCCAACCCCATCCAACACCACTCCCTAACCCACCCCCAACCCTGTCCAACACCACCCCCCAACCTGCTCCCCCAACACCGTCCAACACCTCCCCCCGTCACGCTCCCCCACACCTGCACCCAAAGCCCGTACAACACCATCCCCAACCCACCCCCCAAACCCCGTCCAACACCACTCCCCCAACACCGTCCAACACCGCTCCTCCCACACGCTCCCCAACCCCGTCCAACACCACCTCCCCAACCCGCTCCCCCAACCCATCTAACACCGTCCCCCAACCCACACCCCAACACCGTCCAACACTGTCCCCCCAAACCTGCTCCCCCTACACCATCCAACACCGACCCCTCAACACCACCCCCCAACCCTGTCCAACACCGTCCCCCAATCAGCTCCCTCAACCCCGTCCAAGCACATCCCCCAACACGCTCCCCAAACCCCATCCAATACCGACTCCCCAAACCGCTTCCCCAACCCCGTCCAACACCATTCACCCAACCCGCTCCCCGAAAACCGTCCAACACCGACCCCCCAACACCAACCTCCCAACCCTGTCCAACACCGCCCCCCAAGCCGCTCCCCCAACCTCGTGCAACACCCATCCCCAACCCGCTCCCCCAACACCGTCCAACAAGCCCCCTTCCCAAGCTCCCCAACCCCATCAAACACCACCCCCCAACCCGCTCCCCAACACTGTCCAACACTGTTCCCCCAACCCGGTCTCCCAACCCCATCCAACACCATCCTCCCCAACCCGCTCCCCAACACCGTCCAACACCGTCCCCCCAACCCGCACCCCAACCCAGTCCAACACCATCCACCAACTTGCTCCCCCAACCCCGTCCAAAACAGCCCCCCCGACCCACACCCCCAACACTGCCCCCCGACACACTCCCCAAACCCTGTCCAACACTGCCCCCAACCCGCAACCGAACCCCGTCCAACACTGCCCCTCAACCTGCACCCCCAAAACCGTCCAACACCGTCCACCCAACCCGCTCCCCAACCCCGTCCAACACCGTCCCCCCGACCCACTCCCGCAACACCGCCCCCACTACCCGCTCCCCAAACCCAGTCCAACACCGCTCCCCCATCCCGCTCCCCCAACCCCGTCCAACACTGTCCCCCCAACCCGCTCCCTCAACACCGGACCCAACCCGCTCCCCCAACCCTGTCCAACACTGTCCCCCCAACCCGCTCCCTCAACACCGGACCCAACCTGCTCCCCCAACCCCGTCCAACACCGTCCAACACTGCCCCCTACCCGTTCCACCAGCCCCGTCGAATGCCGCCCCCCATCCCGCTCCCCCAACCCCGTCCAACACTGTCCCTCCAACCTGCTCCCACAAAACCGTCCAACACCGACCCCCCAACATCACCCCCCCAACCCTGTCCAACACCACCCATCCAACCCGCTCCCCCAACACCATCCAACACTGCCCCCAACCCACAACCGAACCCCGTCCAACACCGTCCCCCCAACCTGCACCCCAACATAGTCCCCCCAACCCGCTCCCCCAACACTGTCCAACACTGACCCACCCAACCCGCACCCCAACCCCATCCAACACCACGCCCTAACCCGCCCCCAACCCTGTCCAACACCACCCTCCAACCTGCTCCCCCAACACCGTCCAACACCTCCCCCTGTCACGCTCCCCCACACCTGCAACATGCCCGTACAACACCATCCCCAACCACCCCCACACCCCGTCCAACACCACTCCCCCAACACCGTCCAACACTGTCCCCCCAAACCCGCTGCCCCTACACCATCCAACACCGACCCCTCAACACCGCCCCCCCAACCCTGTCCAAAACCGTCCCCCAATCCGCTCCCCCAACCCCGTCCAAACACGTCCCTCAACACGCTCCCCAAACCCCATTCAACACTGACCCCCCAACCCACTCCCCCAACCCCGTCCAACACCATCCACCGAACCCGCTCCCCCAACACCATCCAACACCACACCCCCAACCCGCTCCCCCAAAACCGTCCAACACCGACCCCCCAACATCACCCCCCCAACCCTGTCCAACACCGCCCCCCAAGCTGCTCCCTCAAGCTCGTGCCACACCCACCCCAACCCGCTCCCCCAACACCGTCCAACAAGCTCTCTTCCCAAGCCCCTCAACCCCATCAAACAGCACCCCCAACCCACTCCCCAACACTGGCCAACACTGTTCCCCCAACCTGCTCTCCCAACCCCATCCAACACCGTCCCCCCCAACCCGCACCCCGACCCAGTCCAACACCATCCCCCCAACTTGCTCCCCAACCCCGTCCAACACAGACCCCCGACCCACTCCCCCAACACCGGCCCCGACACACTCCCCAAACCCTGTCCAACACTGCCCCCAACCCGCAACCGAACCCCGTCCAACATTGACCCCCAACCTGCTCCCCCAACACCGTCCAACACCCTCCCCCCGACCCACTCCCCCAACACCGCCCCCACAACCCGCTCCCCAAACCCTGTCCAACACCGCTCCCCCAACCCGCTCCCCCAATACTGTCCCCCCAACCTGCTCCCCCAACCCCGTCCAACACCATCCAACACCGCCCCCCCCACCCGCTCCACCAACCCCGTCCAACACCGTCCCCCCATCCCGCTCCCCCAACCCCGTCCAACACTGTCCCCCCAACCCGCTCCCTCAACACCGTACCCAACCTGCTCTCCCAACCCCGTCCAACACCGTCCAACACTGCCCCCCCTACCCGTTCCACCAACCCCGTCCAACGCCGATCCCCCCCGCTCCCCCAACCCCATCCAACACTGTCCCCCCAACCCGCTCCCCCAACACCGTCCAACACCGTCCCCCCAAACTGCTCCCCCAACACTGTTCAACACTGACCCACCCAACCCGCACCCCAAACCCATCCAACACCATGCCCTAACCCGCCCCCAACCCTGTCCAACACCACCCCCCAACCTGCTCCCCCAACCCCGTCCACACCTCCCCCCGTCACGCTCCCCCAGACCTGCACCCAAAGCCCATACAACACCATTCCCAACCCACCCCCCCAAACCCCGTCCAACACCACTCCCCCAACCCCGTCCAACACCACCCATCAAACCCGCTCCCCCAACACCATCCAACACTGCCCCCCAACCCACAACCGAACCCCGTCCAACACTGTCCCCCCATCCCGCTCCCCCAAAACTGTCCAACACCGACCTCCCAACACCACCTCCCCCAACCCTGTCCAACACCGCCCCCTAAGCCACTCCCCCAACCAAGTGCAACACCCACCCCAACCCGCTCCCCCAACACTGTCCAAAATGCCCCCTTCCCAAGCCCCCCAACCCCAACAAACACCACCCCCAACCCGCTCCCCAACACTGTCCAACACTGTCACCCCAACGCGCTCTCCCAACCCTGTCCAACACCGTCCCCTCCAACCCGTTCTCCCAACCCCATCCAACACCGTCCCCTCCAACCCGCTCCCCCAAAACTGTCCAACACCGCCCCCCCAACCCGCACCCTGACCCAGTCCAACACCATCCCCCCAACTTGCTCCCCCAACCCCGTCCAACAAAGACCTCTGACCCACTCCCCCAACACCGTCCCCCGACACACTCCCCAAACCCTGTCCAACACTGCCCCCAACCCGCAACCGAACCCCATCCAACACTGACCCCCAACCTGCTCTCCCAACACCGCCCCCACAACCCGCTCCCCAAACCCTGTCCAACACAGCTCCCCCAACCCGCTCCCCCAATACTGACCCCCACCCCGCTCCCCCAACCCCGTCCAACACCGTTCAACACCACCCCCCCTACCCGCTCCACCAACCCCGTCCAACATTGTCCCCCCAACCCGCTCCCTCAACACCGTACCCAACCTGCTCCCCCAACCCCGTCCAACACCGTCCAACACTGCCCCCCCACCCGTTCCACCAACCCCGTTCAACGCCACCCGCCCATCCCGCTCCCCCAACCCCGTCCAAAACTGTCCCCCCAACCCACCCACCCAACACCGTCCAACACCACCCATCCAACCCGCTCCCCCAACACCATCCAACACTGCCCCCAACCCACAACCGAACCCCGTCCAACACCGCCCCCCAAACTGCTCCCCCAACACTGTCCAACACTGACCCACCCAACCCGCACCCCAACCCCATCCAACACCACGCCCTAACCCGCCCCCAACCCTGTCCAACACCACCCCCCAACCTGCTCCCCCAACACCGTCCAACACCTCCCCCCGTCACGCTCCCCCACACCTGCACCCAAAGCCCGTACAACACCATCCCCAACCCGCCCCCAAACCCCATCCAACACCACTCCCCCAACACCATCCAACACCGCTACCCCCACACGCTCCCCAACCCCGTCCAACACCGTCTCCCCAACCCACTCCCACAACCCATCTAACACCGTCCCACAACCCATCTAACACCGACCCCAACCCGCACCCCAACACCGTCCAACACTGTCTCCCCAAACCCGCTCCCCCTACACCATCCAACACCGACCCCTCAACACCGGCCCCCAACCCTGTCCAACACCGTCCCCCAACCCTGTTCAAACACGTTCCCCAACACGCTCCCCAAACCCCATCCAACACCGACCCCCCAAACCGCTCCCCCAACCCCGTCCAACACCATTCACCCAACCTGCTCCCCCAACACCATCCAACACCACACCCCCAACCCGCTCCCCCAAAACCGTCCAACACCGACCCCCCAACACCACCCTCCCAACCCTGTCCAACACCGCTCCCTAAGCCGTTCCCCCAACCTCGTGCAACACCCACCCCCAACCTGCTCCCCCAACACCGTCCAACAAGCCCCCTTCCCACGCCCCCAACCCCATCCAACACCACCCCCAAATCCCTCCCCAACACTGTCCAACACTGTCCCCCCAACCCGCTCTCCCAACCCCATCCAACACCGTCCCCCCCATCCCACTCCCCAACACCGTCCAGCACCTCCCTCCCAACCCACACCCCGACCCAGTCCAACACTATCCCCCCAACTTGCTCCCCCAACCCCGTCCAAAACAGGCCCCCGACCCACTCCCCCAACACCGCCCCCCGACACACTCCCCAAACCCTGTCCAACACTGCCCCCAACCCGTAACCGAACCCCGTCCAACACTGACCCCCAACCTGCTCCCCCAACACCATCCCCCCAACCCGGTCCCCAAAACCGTCCATCACCGCCCCCCAACCTGCTCCCCAAACCCCGTAACACCATCCCCCTGACCCACTCCCCCAACTCCGCCCCCGACACACTCCCCAAACCCTGTCCAACACTGACCCCAACCCGCAACCGAACCCCGTCCAACACTGACCCCCAACCTGCTCCCCCAACACCGTCCAACACCGTCCCCCCGACCCACTCCCCCAACACCGCCCCCACAACCCGCTCCCCAAACCCTGTCCAACACCGCTCCCCCAACCCGCTCCCCCAAAACTGTCCCCCCAACCCGCTCCCCCAACCCCGTCCAACACCATCCAACACCGCCCCCCCTACCCGCTCCCCCAACATCGTGCAACACCGCCCCCAACCCGCTCCCCCAACACCACCCCCAACACCGTCAAAAATTGACCCCCAACCCGCTCCCCCAACACTGTTCCCCCAACACCACCCCCCAACACCGTCCAACACCGCCCCCCCAACCCGCTCCCCCAACCGTGTCCAACCCCACCCCCCAACACCTTCCAACTCCGACTCCCCAAGCTACTCCCCCACCACCGTCTAACACCGACCCCCCAACCCACTTCCCCAACACCGTCCAACACCAACACCCCCAACCCGCTCCCCCAACACCGTCCAACACCGCTCCCCCAACCCGCTCCCCCAACATGGTCCAACACCGACCCCCCCAAGCCACTCCCCCACCACCGTCCAACACCGACCCCCCAAGCCGCTCCCCCACCACCGTCCAACACCGACCCCCCAACCCACTTCCCCAACCCTGTCCAACACCGACCCCCCAAGCCACTCCCCCACCACCGTCCAACACCACCCCCCCCAACCCGCTCCCCCAACCCGCTCCCCCAACCCCATCCAACACCGCCCCCAAGCCACTCCCCAACACCGTCCAACACCGACCCCCTACCTACCCCCCAACTCGCTCCCCAACACAGCTCACCCAACCCTCTCCCCCAAACCCATCCAACACAGCCCCTCCGCACCCGTCTAATATCTCACCCCGCCTGGCCCCAACCCCGTCCCCCACTCCCCCCCACCCTTACTCGCTCCCCAAAACCCGCCCACTGCCCCGTCCAGTCCTGCCCCCTCTCCGGGGCAGCTGGATTGGACACCAACATCAAACTACTGCTTCTGCTACGGTTGCTGCCCTTTGTGGGAGGGGGGGGGTGGGGGGTGGGGGATGAGGAGAGCTGTGAGGGAGAGACACACAGACACACACAGACAGACACACACACACAGACAGACACAACATACACATACAGACACAGACACACAGACACACACATAAACAGACAGACGCACACACACAAACACACACGGACACACACACGGACACACACACGCAGACACAAACACACAGACACACATAAACACACAGACACACACACAAACACACATACACAGACACAGACACACAAACACACACAGAGACACACAGACGCACACACATAACACACAGACACACACACACAAACACACACAGACACAGAGACACACACACAGACACAAACACACAGGCACACACACACACAAACACACACACAGACACACACACACAGAAACACACACACAGACACACAAACACAGACACACACACACGTAAGCACACAGACACACACACAGACACACATAGACACACACACAAACACACATACAGACATACACAGAGACACGCACACAGACACACACACACAAACACACACACAGACACAGAGACAAACACACATACACAAAACACACACAGACACACAAACACAGACACACACACAAACACACAAACACACACACAGACACACACACCCCAAACACACAGACCCACACACAGACACACACAAATACAGACACACACACAGACACACACACCCCAAACACACAGACCCACACACAGACACACACAAATACAGACACACACACAGACACACACACAAACACAGACACACACAACAGACACACACACAAACACACAGGCACACACACTGACACACATAGAGACACACACACAAATGCACACAGACACAGAGACACGCACACAGACACACACACAAAGACACAGTGACAAACACACATACACAAAACACACAGACACACAAACACACAAAAATACAGACACACACAAACACACCCCCACAAACACGCACATAAACACATACACACACACAAACACACAGACACACACACAAACACACACACAAACGCACACACAGACACAGAGACGCACACACAAACGCATACACACAGACACAGAGACACACACACACAAACACATACACAGACACACACAAACACACAGACACACACACAGACACACACAAACACACACATACAGACACACACACACACAAACACACAAACACACAAACACACGAACACACACAGACACACAAATACAGACACACACACAGACACACACACAAACACAGACACACACAGACAGACACACACACAAACACACAGACACACACAGACACACATACAGACACACACACAAATGCACACAGACACAGAGACACGCACACAGACACACACACAAACACAGACACAGAGACAAACACACATACACAAAACACACAAACACACAAACATACAGACACACAAACACAGACACAGACACAGAGACAAACACACATATACAAAACACACAAACACACATACAGACACACTAACACACATACACACACCCACAAACACAGACATAAACACATACACACACACAAACACACACAGACACACACACACAAACACACACACAAACGCACACACAGACACACACAAACACACCGACACACACAAACACACACATACAGACACACACACGGACACACAAACACACGAACACACACACAGACACACAAACACAGACACACACACAAACACACAGACAACACAAACACAGACACACACACACAAACACACAGACACGCATACAGACACACACACAAATGCGCACACAGACACACAAACGCACACACAGACACACACACACAAACCCACACCCAGACACAGAGACACACACACATACACACAAATACACACAGGCACACACAAACACACAGACACACACAAAAACACACATACATACACACACAAACACACACACAAACACATACACACACACAGACACACACCCTACAACGCACACACAGTCATAGAGACACACACACAAACACATGCACAGACACACACAAACACACAGACACACACGCAGGCACACACAAACACACAGACACACACACACAAACAAACAGACACACACAGAGACACACACTCAAACGCACACACAGACACAGAGACACACACACAAACACAGACAGACACAGAGACAAACACACACAAACACACATTCACACACACAAACACACACAGACACACAAACATGCACACAGAGACACATACACACAAACACACACACACAAACACACATTCACACACATACACGCACACACACAAACACATACACACACACAAAAACGCACACACAAACACACACAGACACACAAACACACACACAAATGCACACACATGCACAGACACACATAGACACAGTCACAGACACACACACAAACACACACAGGCACACAAACACACACACAAACACACATACACACAGACACACATACACACACTCACAAACACACACAGACACACAAACACACACACAAATGCACACACATGCACAGACACACATAGACACAGTCACAGACACACACACAAACACACACAGGCACACAAACACACACACAAACACACATACACACAGACACACATACACACACTCACAAACACACACACACACACACAGACACACATACACACCCACACGCATACAAACACACACAAACACACAGACATACAAACGCACACAGACACACAAACACACACACACATATTCACAGACACACAAATACACGCACACAAACATACATACACACACAGTCACACACACAAACACACACAGGCATACACATAAACACGCATACACACACAGACACAAAGATGCACAAACACACACACACACAAACACGCACACAGACACACACACACAGACACACTCACACACACACACAGACACACACACATATTTTACTGCAACTTTTTGACAGGTTCCACCTTTACCCTATAAAACACAACGTTGGAGAGATTATCTGGGCAAGTGGGGTGGGGTTTATGGTATGCCCCTCTGTAGAACTCCAGGGAAAGTGTGGGGAGAGAGAGAGAGAGAGAGAGGACGGGAGGGCAGTCATTTGGAGACAGTGCCTGTTTAATCACTGTAAACAAAAGACATGATCAGTGTTGGAAACACGTCTTTGATGTAATGTTTCTACCGGGACCTCGAGATCTCCTTCAGATAATCCAATATTCAGATAACCGAGGTCCCTCTGTATACCGTGTTGGATACTGTTGGCTGGGACAAATTACCAGGGTAAGCAATGGGGCACAGGTCTCCGGCACAGAGTCTGTCCCTGTTGATCAGAGGGAAAGGGGAAGAGGAGCAGAGCATTAGTCATTGGGGATTCCATTTTTACGGGGACAGATACGGGGCTCTGTGTGGACAAGACAGACTCACGGTGAGGTGTTGCCTCCCAGGTGCCAGGGCTCGCAATGTCTCTGACCGTGTTTTCAGGACTCTTGAGGGGGAGGGGGAGCAGCCTCAAGTCATGATCCACATGGGCTCAACAACATCGGGAGGAAGAGAGATGGGGATTTAAGGCAGGAATTCAGGGAGCTAGGGTAGAAGCTTAGAGCTAGGACAAACAGAGTTGTTATCTCTGGTTTGTTGCCAGTGCCACATGCTAGTGAGGCAAGGAATAGGGAGAGAGAGGAGTTGAACACGTGGCTACGGGGATGGTGCAGGAGGGAGGGTTTTGGATTCCTGGATAATTGGGCTCCTTCTGGGTTAGGTGAAATCTTAACAAACGGGATGGTCTACACCTGAACCAGAGGGGTACCAATATCCTGGGGGGGAAATTTGCTAATGCTCTTCGCGTGGGTTGAAACTAATTCAGCTGGGGAGGTGGGAACCCAAATCACAGTTCAAGTATAGAGGAGGTTGAGAATAGTGAGGTCAGAAATAAGGTTTCAGGGTCACAAGAAGGCACCAGCAAGCAAGAAGTTGGTTTGAAGTGTGTCTACTTCAACGCCAGGAGCATCCAGAATAAGGTGGGTGAACTTGCAGCATGGGGTGGTACCTGGGACTTCGATGTTGTGGCCATTTCAGAGACATGGGTAGAGCAGGGACAGGAATGGTTGTTGCAGGTTCTGGGATTTAGATGTTTCAGTAAGAACAGGGGAGATGGTAAAAGATGGGAGGGCGTGGCATCGTTGGTCAAAGACAGTATTAAGGCTGCAGAAAGGTCGTTTGAGGACTTGTGAACTGAGGTAGCATGGGCTGAGATTAGAAAGGAGAGGTCACCCTGTTGGGAGTTTTCTATAAGCCTCCGAATAGTTCCAGAGATGTAGAGGATAGGATAGCAAAGATGATCCTCAATGGGAGCGAGAGTAACAGGGTGCTTGTTATGGGGGACTTTAACTTTACAAATGTTGACTGGGAACACTATAGTTCGTGTACTTTAGATGGGTCAGTTTTTGTCCAGTCAGGAGGGCTTCCTGACACTGTATGTAGACAGGCCAACAAGGGGCGAGGCCACATTGGAATTGGTACTGGGGAATGAACCAGGCCAGGTATTAGATTTGGAGATAGGTGAGCACTTCGGTGATAATGACCACAATTCGGTTACGTTTACTTTAGTGATGGAAAGGGACAGGTATATACCACAGAGCAAGAGTTATAGATGGGGGAAAGGCAATGATGATGCAATTAGACAAGATTTAGGATACATAGAACGGGGAAGGAAACTGCAGGGGATGCACAATAGAAATGTGGAGCTTATTCAAGGAACAGCTACTGCGTGTCTTTGATAAGTGTGTACGTGTCGGGCAGGGAGGAAGTTGTCGCACGCAGGAGCCATGGTTTACTATAATTTTTAATTATCTTAATAGGCACAAGTTGACTAGGGATAGTCAACACGGTTTCATGAAGGATAGGTCGTGCCTCACAAATCATATTGAGTTCTTTGAGATGGTGGCCAAACAGGTGGATGAAGGTAAAGTGGTTGATGTGGTATATATGGATTTCAGTAAGATGTTTGGTAAGGTTCCCCACCGTAGGCTATTGCACAAAATACAGAGGCATGGGATTGAGGGTGATTTTGCGGTTTGGATCAGAACTTGGCTAACTGAAAGAAGACAGAAGGTGGTGGTTGATGGGAATTATTCATCCTGGAGTTCAGTTACTAGTGGTGTACTGCACGGATCTGTTTTGGGTCCAATGCTGTTTGTCATTTTTATAAGTGACCTGGATGAGGGCGTAGAAGGATGGGTTAGTAAATTTGCAGATGACACTTAATCTTGGTACAGCTGTGGATAATGCCGAAGGATGTTGTAGGTTACAGAGGGACTTAGATAAGTTGCTGAGTTGGGCTGAGAGGTGGCAATTGCAGAAAAGTGTGAGGTGATTCACTTTGGAAGGAGCAACAGGAATAAAGAGTACTGGGCTAATGGGAAGATTCTTGGTGGTATAAATGAGCAGAGAGATCTCAGTGTCCAAGTACATAGATCCCTGAAAGTTGCCACCCAGGTTGATAAGGTTGTTAAGAAGGCATTTTATTGGTAGAGGGACTGAGTTTTGGAGCCATGAGGTCATGCTGCAGCTGTACAAAACTCTGGTACAGCCACATTTGGAGTATTGCGTATAGTTCTGGTCACTGTATTATTGAAAGGATGTGGAAGCTTTGGAAAGGGTTCAGAGGAGATTTACTAGGAATTTGCCTGGAACGGAGGGAAGCTCTTATGAGGAAAGGTTGAGGGACTTGAGGCTGTTTTTGTTTGAGAGAAGAAGGTTGAGAGGTGACTTAATTAAGACGTATAAGGTAATCAGAGGGTTAGATAGGGTGGACAGTGAGAGCCTTTTTCCTCGGATGGCGATGGCTAGCACGAGGGGACGTAGCTTTAAATTGAGGGCTGATGGATATAGGACAGATGTCAGAGGTAGTTTCTTTACTCAGAGAATAATGGGAGCGTGGAATGCACTGCCTGCAACAGTAGTAGACTCGCCAAATTTAAGGGCATTTAAATGGTCATTGGATAAGCATATGGACAAGAGCAGAATAGCATAGGTTAGATGGGCTTCAGATTGGCTTCACAAGGTGGCGCAACATCGAGGGCCAAAGGGCCTCTACTGATCTGGAACCTTCTATGTTTTCTGTTCATGGCTACAGATTAACTCCCTTCTTTCTCCCTTTGACCCCTGAGCCAAGGTTCAGGAGATAGTTGGGAGTGCCTTTAGCCTGCCCCACTTTCGCTGCCTGAGTGGCAGTGGATTGAACATGTGATGAATTTACACATTCCCCCTACCCCAGTGAACCCTGAGCAATGCCGCAGACCCAGCCTAACACAGCCTAGTCAGTTGGGGTGCTGCTGAGCCACTCTTGCGGTGGGCATTGAACCTTCTGTGCCCTTGTCCCCCTCAATATTCCCTCCAAGTGTTGTTCAACATGGAAATGTGCTGATTCAGCACCTGATGGCAGATGGTCTGTGGTAACCAGGAAGTTTTCTTCCCTGTGTTTGACATGATACCAGGAGACTTCACAAGGTCTGGAAACAATATTGAGGATTCCCAGGACAGCTCCCTCCCAAATGTATCCCACTGTGGCACCACCTCTGCTGGGTCTACTCTGCTGATGGGACAGGACATGCCCAGGAATGGTGGTGGTGGTGGTGCTATAATTAAGAAGACCTTTGCCAGGCTGACAGGGCTAGGTTTGCCACTGTTGCTTATGGTGCTTAGATTGATTTTGTTTACCCTGTTTCTTTGCTTCCTTTTGGGTTTAGTAGTAATTTTTACAAGTGAGTACCGTTCCAAAGGACAATGAAGAGTCATGCACGTTGCTATGGGTCTGGAGTCACATGTCGACTTGACCAGTTAAGGACAGAAGATTTCTCTCCCTGAAGGATAGTGGTGAACCCAGTGTGTGCTTTTTTTTTAAATGACAGTTGACTAGTCTCATGGTCACCAGGAGAGTATCTTTTTAATCCCAGACTTTTAAACTAAATTTCATAATTTGCCGTGAGAGGATTTGAACCATGTCCCCAAATCATTAGCCTGGGTGAGTGGATTGCTAGTCCAGAGACGATACCATCACCTCTGAGCAAAAGTTGTTTGGAAACAGCTTATTATATTTTATTTCAAGATCAAATGGTCAGAATATTGAGTATAGGAGTTGGGAGGTCATGTTGCGGCTATACAGGACATTGGTTAGGCCACTATTGGAATATTGCGTGCAATTCTGGTCTCCTTCCTATCGGAAAGATGTTGTGAAACTTGAAAGGGTTCAGAAAAGATTTATAAGGATGTTGCCAGGTTTGGAGGATGTGAGCTACAGGGAGAGGCTGAACAGGCTGGAGCTGTTTTCCCTGGAGCGTCGGAGGCTGAGGGGTGACCTTATAGAGATTTACAAAATTATGAGGGGCATGGATAGGATAAATAGGCAAAGTCTTTTCCCTGGGGTCGGGGAGTCCAGAACTAGAGGGCATAGGTTTAGGATGAGAGGGGAAAGATATAAAAGAGACCTAAGGGACAATGTTTTCACACAGAGGGTGGTACGTGTATGGAATGAGCTGCCAGAGGATGTAGTGGAGGCCGGTACAAATGCAATGTTTAAGAGGCATTTGGATGAGTATATGAACAGGAAGGGTTTGGAGGGATATGGGCTGAGTGCTGGCAGGTGGGACTAGATTGGGTTGGGATATCTGGTCGGCATGGACGGGTTGGACCGAAGGGTCTGTTTCCGTGGTGTATGACATCTCTATGACTCTATGAGGGGAAACCCCTCCTCTTCCAAAGTTCATTTGTACAATCACAGTTTTGGTCAAAATTCATCAATTTTTCAATCTATTGTCAGACAGGCCTGAGCAGAAATGATATTTTATATTTAGCTAATTGTGGGAAAAAAGCTCAGCAATCTTCTGAGCGAAACAGCATCAGGAGGTGATAGGATCAGCATGTTAGCCCTTTGGCTCAAACGAAGCAGCTTGGCCTGTGGTCAGATTATTTTATCTGTCAGCATTAAGCAGGAAACCGGACACATTACAATTCTCCCCCGAACACACAGCAGTAAATTAAACTTGCAGATTCGGAGAGAAAATGATTTTATTTTCAAACGAATGCATTTTGATTGCCATGTGGAGTTTGCACGTTCTCCCCGTGTCTGCGTGGGTTTCCTCCGGGTGCTCCGGTTTCCTCCCATAGTCCAAAGATGTGCGGGTTAGGTGAATTGGCCATGCTAAATTACCCGTAGTGTTAGGTAAGGGGTAAATGTAGGGGTCTGGGTGGGTTGCGCTTCGGCGGGGCGGTGTGGACTTGTTGGGCCGAAGGGCCTGTTTCCACACTGTAAGTAATCTAATCTAATCTAATTCACTTTTAAAATTAAGCAGAAGGTTATCTCGTGGGTGTATTGTTTGGATCGATTGATTGAATTGAGTGCAAGTTTAGCATGGCATTGGGTATTGAAAAATTGATGAATTTTGACCATAAGCCATCTGCATCGAGCAGAAAAGGACCCACAAAATATATCAGATGCTCTATGTGATGAGATTTTTATTACTCACAGGGTGTGGCTGGCCAGCATTTATTGCCCATCCCTAGTTATCCTTCAGAAGATGGTGATGAACTACTGCAGTCCAGTTGGTGTAGGGGCACTACGAACCAGAGGAAGCAATTCCAGGAGTTTGATTTAGCGATATTGAAGAAGCAGTGGTGTATTCCTATCTGGAGGGTGAATGCCTTGGAGGGGAGCTTGCAGGTGGTGGTGCTCCCTCCAGTATATCTGCTGCCCTTGTCCTCCTGGATGGGAGCGGCCATGTGTTTGGAAGGTACTGTCTTCGGGAATGCGAAACCTCAGCTCTGAGTAGAGATTAACGAAGTTGGAAATGTTCTCCCTGGACATAAGAAAGCTGAGAAGAGATTGTTGGAGATTTCCAGAGCGTGAATGGGCTGGTTTTGTGTAGATTCAGAGAAGCTGTTCCTGCTCATTTAATAAATAAGAACAAGAGGGTATATACATCATGTGCAAAAGGGTGATGGGGAAATATCTTTCTCATAGAGCAAACTGCTAGGGTATAGAATGCACCGTTTAGAAATGTCAGTCAGTTGACTCTAATCTGCAGTCCTCACTTTCACTGTTTAGAAATGTGTTAGAGACAGATTCAACTGAGACATTCAAGAGGGCATTGGATGATTATTTGGATAATAATGGTGTGCAGAGATAAGGTGCAGGAGACTGGCACTAGATAATAGAATTGGTGTCGGCATGATGGACTGAATGGCCCCTTAAATCTCTGTGATTCCATGAACAATTTTGAACCTTGGCGGTTTTCTGCAGTGCACCTTGTAGATAATACACCCTGCTGCTACTTAATGTTGGTGGTGGAGCGAGTGGCTGTTTGTGGAAGTGTTACCAGTCAAGTGGGCTGCCTTGTCTTGGATGGTACCAATCTTCTTGAGTGTTGTTGGAGCTAAACCAATCCAGGCAAGTGGGGGGGTATTCCATTATAATCCTGACTTGTGCCTTTGTGAAGTCAGGGGATAGGTTATTCGTTGCAGAGTTCCCAGCCTCTGGCCTGCTCTTGTCATCATTATATTTATATGGCAATTCCAGTACAGTTTCTGGTCAATGGTAATCCCCAGGATGTTGATAGTAGGGGATTTGGTGGTGTTTAATGTTGTTGAATGACAAGGGATGATGGTTAGATTGTCTCTTATTGCAGATGGTTATTGCCTGGCATTTGTGTGTGGCACAAATGTTACTTGACACAACACTCCAAACCTGGATATTGTCCAGATCTTGCTGCATTTGGCCATGATCTCCAACCAGTGGAAAATGACGTCCCTATTCCTATTGACTGTAGTTCCTTGATGCCACACTCAGTTAAATGTGGCCTTGTTGTCAATTATATCCATTCTCACCTCATCCTCTCTTTATTTTGAACTGAGATAGTAATGAGGATAATGAGCTGATTGATCCTGGCAGAACCCAAACTGGGTGTCAGTGAGGAGTTTATTTTTGGGTAAGTGGTGCAAGATAGCACTGTCAACAGTAGCTTCCACCACATTTCCAGACAGTGCATTCAATACTCTAACTACTCACAGGAAATGCAGGGTTACAGCAATAGGGAAGGAGAAATAAGCCTGGGTAGGATGCTCTTCGGAGGGTCAGAATGGACTCAATGGGCCAACTGGCCCTGCTTCCACCCTGTGGGGATTCTATGATTCTATCCTCGCTACGTAAAAAAGATTTTTCCCACATCACCCTTGTTTCATTTGTAGATCATATATATATATATATATATATATATATATAATATATATATATCATCTTGTTCTTACAAGTGGGAACAGCTTCTCCCTCCACACTCTATCCCGCCCATTCGTGGTTTTGAAAACTTCAAACAAATCTCCTCTCAGCCTTTTTCTCTCTAAGGAGAACAGATGCAAGCTCTTCACTCTAACCTCACAGCCGAAGTTTCTCATCCTGGGAACCATTCCTGTAAACCCCTTCAGCACTCTCTCCAATACATTCACATCTATCCTATACTGTGACACCCACAGAATACTCCAGTTCAGGTTCAATAAGTGGCTTGTAGAAGTTGAATGTAACTCACACGACATTCCTGGCTGCAGCGTGCTATAAATTCTTCAGCTTTATCTCTTGCACTGAGGTTGGGGATATTTGTAGAGCCTCTTCTCCCAGTGAGTTGTTTAACTGTCCACCACAATTCACAACTAGTTGTGGCAGCAATGCAGAGCCCTGATTCCTTGGTTGTGGGATCGCTTAGCTCATCAGTTGCTGCTTCTATTGCTTGGCAAGCAGGTAGTCCCGTTTCATTTTTAGCTTCATTAGTTTCATTTTTAGGGATACCTAGAGCTGCCTCTGGCATACCTTATTGCAGTTTCCATCGCTTCAGGGCTGATGAAGGGCTTTTGCCTGAAACGTCGACTCTCCTGCTCCTCGGATGCTGCCTGACCTGCTGTACCACACTCTCGACTCCACTGCATCAGGGCTGATCCCCTGCCTTAAATGGTAATGGTAGTGTGAGGAATATGCTAGGCCATGGGATTGCAGATTGTTTTGGAGTACAGCTCTGCTTGTGATGGCCCACAGCACCTTATGTATAACCAGTCTTGAGTTTCTACATCTGGTTGACGACTATCCCTTTCCACACTGTGATTGTGGCACACAACACGATGGAGAGCATTCTCAATGTGAAGATTAGACTTTGTCTCCACAAGGACTGTGCAATGGTCACTGTCACTGATACTGTCACAGACAGATGCAATAGGTTGATGAGTGAGGAAAGAGGAAGTCAGTTCTTTCCTCTTGTTGCTTCACTCACCACCACTGCAGGCCCATTTTAGCTGTTATATCCTTTAGGTCTTATAAAGACCACGCCTTCTTATTTTTCAATGTTTTAATTGTGGGCTGAAATGGGAAAAAGGCTATTTTAAAAGTCAAGGATGGTTGAAGGATTACTGCGCTTTGGCAAAGCAAGTTACCTGACATTCATTAGAAGTGTTCTTTATAATGATGTTTGTTCAAGAAGTGGGGGATATTACTACAGATGACCTAGGAGACAGTGGAGTGTATGAATAGAGATCCAGCCAGCAACAACTCGAACATAGAACCGAGAACAGGCCCTTCGGCCCTTGATGTTGTGCTGACCTGTGAACTACTCTCAGCTCATCCCCCTACACTATCCCATCATCATCCATGGGCTTATCCAAGGATCTCCCTAATGTGGCTGAGTTAACTACATTAGCAGGTAGGGCATTCCATGCCCTTATCACTCTCTGAACAAAGAGCCTACCTCTGACATCTGTCTTCAATCTATCACCCCTCAATTTGTAGTTATGCCCCCTCGTACAAGCTGGCGTCATTGGTCTGTGGAATGGTGACCTGAATTGAAACCAGACCTTCTGCCTATAAAACAACAACAATGAGATTGGTTCCCAGGTAGCTAAATGTTTGGTAAGAACCCATCAAATTGCTGTAAAAGAATGAGCTGTCCTTTTTGCTATCGTGAACCCCACAGCCTGAAGAAAGCCAGTTTATTTCCCCTTATCTGTTGCTGCTGGCTGTGCTGCTGCTGGCTGTGCTGCTGCTGGCTGTGCTGCTGCTGGCTGTGCTGCTGCTGGCTGTGCTGTCTGTACTGGCTGTGCTGCTGCTGGCTGTGCTGCTGCTGGCTGTGCTGTCTGTACTGGCTGTGCTGCTGCTGGCTGTGCTGCTGCTGGCTGTGCTGTCTGTACTGGCTGTGCTGCTGCTGGCTGTGCTGCTGCTGGCTGTGCTGTCTGTACTGGCTGTGCTGCTGCTGGCTGTGCTTCTACTGGCTGCTGCTGGCTGTGCTGTCTGTACTGGCTGTGCTGTCTGTACTGGCTGTGCTGCTGCTGGCTGTGCTGCTGCTGGCTGTGCTGTCTGTACTGGCTGTGCTGCTACTGGCTGTGCTTCTACTGGCTGCTACTGGCTGTGCTGTCTGTACTGGCTGTGCTGGCTGTGCTGCTACTGGCTGTGCTTCTACTGGCTGCTACTGGCTGTGCTGTCTGTACTGGCTGTGCTGGCTGTGCTGCTGCTGGCTGTGCTGCTACTGGCTGCTACTGGCTGTGCTGTCTGTACTGGCTGTGCTGCTGCTGGCTGTGCTGCTGCTGGCTGTGCTGCTACTGGCTGTGCTGCTGCTGGCTGTGCTTCTACTGGCTGCTGCTGGCTGTGCTGTCTGTACTGGCTGTGCTGCTACTGGCTGTGCTGCTGCTGGCTGTGCTGCTGCTGGCTCTGCTGGCTGTGCTGCTACTGGCTGTGCTGTCTGTACTGGCTGTGCTGCTACTGGCTGTGCTGCTGCTGGCTGTGCTGCTGCTGGCTCTGCTGGCTGTGCTGCTACTGGCTGTGGTGTTGCTGGCTGTGCTGGCTGTGCTGCTACTGGCTGTGGTGTTGCTGGCTGTGCTGGCTGTGCTGCTGCTGGCTGTGCTGCTGCTGGCTGTGCTGCTGCTGGCTCTGCTGGCTGTGCTGCTACTGGCTGTGCTGCTGCTGGCTGTGCTGCTGCTGGCTGTGCTGCTGCTGGCTGCGCTGCTGGCTGTGCTGCTACTGGCTGTGGTGTTGCTGGCTGTGCTGGCTGTGAAGCTGTTGGCTGTGCTGCTGGCTGCACTGCTGCTGGCGATGCTGCTGGCTCTGCTAGCTCTGCTGCTGCTGGCTGTGCTGCTGCTGGTGGTGCTGCTGCCTCTGCTGGCTGTGCTGGCTGCGCTGTTACTGGCTGTGCTGCTGCTGGCTGTGCTGCTGGCTGTGCTGGCTGTGCTGCTGCTGGCTGTGGTGCTGCTACTGGCTGTGGTGCTGCTGGCTGTGGTGCTGCTGGCTGTGGTGCTGCTGGCTGTGCTGCTGCTGGCTGTGGTACTGCTGGCTGTGGTACTGCTGGCTGTGATTCTGCCTAAATATCAGGTAAATAGGGTAATTTTGCATACTTTTCAAAATCTTTAAGGTTTGTGATGACTCTAGAAATAATGAGGCTTGATTCCCAGCATGCTACTCCGGTGAGTCATGATAAACTTGACCAGCTTAATTGGTCGTGCTGCCGCCGAGTCATTCTTGGTGGGCGTGATTGAAATTCCCCCACCCAGAGTATATTTTGCACCTTTCCCACCATCAGTGCTTCCTCCAAGTGATGTTCAACATTAAGGAGAACTGATTCATCGGGTGGGGGAGGACAGAACATGGTCATAAGCAGGAGCTTTCCTCGGCCATGTTTGACCTGATGCCGTAAGACTGGGACACAGTGAGGACTGCAGATGCTGGAGCTCAGAGTCGAGACCATAGTGCTGGAAAAGCACAGAAGGTCAGGCAGTATCCAAGGAGCAGGAGAATCGATGATTCGGGCATAAGCCCTTCCTCAGAGACAATGCTGAGGACTCCCAGGCAACTCCTTCCAGACTGTATTCACCGTGCTGTCACCCCTGCTGGGTCTGTCCTGACAGTGGGACAGGACATACCCAGGGATGGTGATGGTAGTAAGACCATAAGACCATAAGACATAGGAGCGGAAGTAAGGCCATTCGGCCCATCGAGTCCACTCCGCCATTCAATCATGGCTGATGGGCATTTCAACTCCACTTACCCGCATTCTCCCCATAGCCCTTAATTTTTTGTGACATCAAGAATTTATCAATCTCTGCCTTGAAGACATTTAGCATCCCAGCCTCCACTGCACTCTGCGGCAATGAATTCCACAGGCCCACCACTCTCTGGTTGAAGAAATGTCTCAGCATTTCTGTTCTGAATTTACCCCCCCTAATTCTAAGTCTGTGTCCACGGGTCCTAGTCTCCTTGCCTAACGGAAACAATTTCCTAGCGTCCACCCTTTCCAAGCCATGTATTATCTTGTAAGTTTCTATTAGATCTCCCCTTAACCTTCTAAACTCCAATGAATACAATCCCAGGATCCTCAGCCGTTCCTCATATGTTTGGGACATTATCTGTATGGTATGATTCTGTGAGTGTGACTGTGTCAGGCTGTTGCTTGACCACCTCTGTGAGACTGTTCTCTCAATTTTGACCCAAATAATCAAGCGTTAGTAAGGGAAGGCTTTGCAGAGTTGACAGGGCTGTGTTTGGCATGACCTAGGTCAATGGTAAGTGTTGCATCCAGCTGTTTTCATCTTATCAGATTATGTCATGGGTAGATACAATTGAGCAGTGTGCCAGGTTATTTCCCAGTTAACAACAATGCTTTTGCTCTGGCTAGGTTGGCAAATCTTACCACTGTATTTTTGTTGGTGTTGGAGTGAGCGAATATTTAATCTGGTGGATGGGGTGCCAATTCAATGGATTATTTTGTCCAATTGCTGAACTTGTTGAATTCATGTTTAGTTTAGGTAAATTCTGCTCGGTGCTATATGAACTGCTGCAAAAAAATGAAAGCTTGTTCGGTAATTTTTTTAATCCAGGTATCGTTTGATTCATTTGGTCATTTTGCTTTGCAGATTTCCACAGCTCTGCCTTAAAGAGGTTTAAAAGATGCAGCCCCAGAGGACCAGTCTAAAGAACTGACTCCATCACAACAGCATTCATCTGTAATTATAGAAATCAAACAGTACTTAGTACTCCAGGAGTGGTCTCAACAAACCCTGAACAATTGGAGCAAAGCTTGCTTCATCTCCACATAATAAAGGCCAACATGTCATTCATTTTCCTCATTGCTTGCCTGCTAACACTTTGTGTTTGTATGGGTACGGAGTCGAGAGTGTGGTGCTGGAAAAGCACAGCAGGTCAGGCAGCATCCGAGGAGCAGGAAAATTGACGTTTCGGGCAGAAGCCCCTGATGAAGAGCTAACGCCTGAAACATCGATTCTCCTGTCCCTCTGATGCTGTCTGACCTGCTGCGCTTTTCCAGCACCACTCTCTCGACTCTGATCTCCAGCATCTGCAGTGTTCACTTTCTCCCTTTGTTCAAGTCTCCATGAACATCAACATTATAAGTTTTGAAAAGTAGTCTGCTTTTCTCTTCTCCTTGAAAAAGAGAATAACCTCACACTTACCCACATTTTATTCCGTCTACCAACCGCTCGCTTAAACTCCTATCTTCTTACACCTTCATTGTGACCTCCTCATAGCTTACCTATGAATATGGAACAATAGGCCAGCCAGCCCTTCATACCTGTTGTGCCTTTCAATAAGACCATGACTGATCTGATTTTAACCACAACTCTACATTCCTGCATCATCCATCACCTTTGTCGAAAAGTGTGGCGCTGGAATAGCACAGCAGCTCAGGCAGCATCCGAAGAGCAAGAGAATGGACACTTCAGGCATAAGCCCTCCATCGGGTATTTGGGGGGGATGTTGGGATTAGGGGGCTGAGAGATAATTAGGAGGGTGGGGGTGGGGGGGGAAGGTAGCAGGGAATGCAATATGTAGATGGAGATGGAGGGGGCGGGTGATAGTGATAGGTCGGAGGGGAGAGTGGAGCAGATTGGTGGGAAGGAAGATGGACAGAGGGGACAGGTCAAGAAGGTGGTGCTGAGTTGGGGGGGGGGGTGTGGATCTGGGATGAGGTGGGGGGGCGGGAGATGAGGAAACTAGTGAAGCCGACATTGATGCTGTGTGGTTGAAGCGTTCCAAAGCAGAAAATGTGGCATTCTTCCTCCAGTCGTCAGTGGCTCAGATTTGTCAGTGGAGGAGGCCCAGGACTTGCATGTCCTTGGCAGAGAGGGAGGGGGAGTTGAAGTGGTCTGCCGCAGGGCGGTGAGGTTGTTTGGTGCGTGTGTCCCAGAGATGTTCCCTGCAATGTTCCGCGAGTTGGGGTCATGTCTCCTCAATGTAGAGGAGACCGCATCAAGAACAACAGACACAATAGATGAGGTGTTTGGATACACAGGAAAATCTCTGCCGGATATGAACAAAGTCCTTTGGGGCCTGAGATAGAGGTGTGTTCGCAGGTTTTACACCTATTGTGAGGACCAGGGGGCTTTTGACCTTGTTGTGGTAGGAGGGGTGGGGTTCAAGGATGGAGGTGCGGGAAGTGGAGGACATACGCTGGAGGGTATTGTTGATCACGTGGAAGGGGAAATTGCAGTCCTTGGAATCGGAGGCCATCTGAAATGTCCCAGAGTGGAATTGCTCCTCCTGGGAGCAGATACAGCAGAGGCGGAGGATTTGGGAGTAAAGGATCATGTTTTTACAGGACTAGGGGGTGGGACGAGGTGTAGTCCAGGTAGCTGTGGGAGTCGATGGGTCTGAAATAGATGTCCATGTTGAGTCGGTCACCGGAAGTGGAGACGGAGAGGTCCAGGAAGGGGAGGGAAGTGTCCGAAATGGTCCAGGTGGGATTTGAGGTGGGGGTGGAAGGTGTTAGTGAAGTTGATGAACTGTTCAACCTCCTCGTGGGATCATGAGGTGGCGCCGATACAGTCATCCACCCTCTCCTCTGACCTATCACCATCACCCCCATCTTCATCTACCTATCACCTTCCCAACTACCTTCCCCCCACCCACACCCTCCTATTTATCTCTCAGCTCCCTTGCTCCCCCATCCCCCATTCCAGGTGAAGGGCTTATGCCCGAAACGTGGACTCTCCTGCTCCTCGGACGCTGCCTGACTGGCTGTGCTTTTCCAGCGTCACATTCTCGACTCTGATCTCCAGCGTCTGCAGTCCTCACTTTCCCCTCATTCATCGTCTTGTTAATCAGGCATGTTTCTACTTCTGCCTTAAATATATTTATGAATTCTTCATCCTCTGCCTTTTGAGAAAGGTACTTCCCAAGACTGACAACCTTGTCAGAGAAAAAAAAGTTTCCTCATCTCTTTTAAATGGGTGCCCCCTTATTTTTCAACTCTCACCCCTGGTTCCAGCTTTTCCCACAAGAGGGAACATCCTTTCCCATATCCACTCAGTCAAGTCCCCCGTAGGCCGCGTAGTTATGTATCATCAGCAGATTTAGATACATTGATCTCTGTGTTTTTGTTTAATTCTTTCATATAGGATAAAACAAGCAATGAACTATAGCATATGTACATACGTCTGACCAGAAATAAATGCGGTGCTGAGATTAAATTGTTAACAGTTGAAACTTTATTGCTGGAACAGCACAGCAGGTCAGGCAGCATCCAGGGAACAGGAGATTCGACGTTTCGGGCACAGGCCCTTCTTCAGGAATCTGTAGAGAGAGGCAGAGAGCTTCTTCAAGGAAGGCATCCTTGTAAGAGGATTCGCAGTAGGTTGAAATCTTCGAGGAGAAAGTGAGGTCTGCAGATGCTGGAGATCAAAGTTGAAACTTTATTGCTGGAACAGCACAGCAGGTCAGGCAGCATCCAGGGAACAGGAGATTCGACGTTTCGGGCACAGGCCCTTCTGCTAAATTGTTAACAGCCCAATTCCAGTAACTTTGTCACATGCAATTTATTTCAGTGGATAGTGATTTTCATCCATTTCTTACAAAATCATTGGTGCAAATGGTCAATCAACGTTGGGATTTCTGTTGTCTTTGTGAATCACTTGTTTCTTTACAAACTTCTTTGTTGAAAGCTGCTTATCGCTTTTCGTTTTTGAGTAATGAGGTGACTTGATAGAGATGGATAAGATGTTGAGAGTGGATAGCCAGAGACATTTCCCCAGGGCGGAAATATCTATCACGAGGGGGCATAATTTTAAGATGATTGGAGGAAGCTTTAGGGGAGATGTCAGAGGTAGGTTCTTTACATAGAGAGTGGTGGGAGTGTGGAATGCACTGCCAGTGATGGTAGTAGAGTCAGAGACATTAGGGACATTTAAGCGACTCTTGGAAAGGCACATGGAAGACAGTACAATGAAGGGTCTGGTCTTAGTGTCGGATAAAAGGTCGGCATAACTTCGAGGGCCGAAGGGCCTGTACTGTGCTGTACTGTTCTATATATTTGTGTGTGAGTCATTCTTGTTAGGAATTCAATAAAATGTTCGATAGCAAGCTGAATTCAGAGTGAGAAAGCAATTTAATGGGACAGTGCCTGGAAAGGCTGGTTTTATGTGCACCTACCTTCAGAAATAGAGCTCGATTCTGGTGAGACATAGCGAAATCAAAGGAGGAGAGAGATACACTTGAAGTCTCACTGCATTTCCAAGGAGTTGTTAAAAAGGCAGATGGATTAAGAGAAGGGTTGTTTTAGTGGCTATTAGTAGGGCAATAGCTAAAGGGAGGGAGCTGGAATAAGCAATAAATAAAGAAATACAGGAGGGAATTTGTACAAGGAGAAAGTGAGGGCTGCAGATACTGGAGATCAGAGCTGAAAATGTGTTGCTGGAAAAGCGCAGCAGGTCAGACAGCATCCAAGGAACAGGAGAATCGACGTTTCGGGCATAAGTCCTTCTTCAGGAATGAGGAAAGTGTGTCCAGCAGGCTAAGCTAAAAGGTAGGGAGGAGGGACTTGGGGGAGGGGCTTTGGAAATGCGATAGGTGGAGGGAGGTCAAGGTGAGGGTGATAGGCCGGAGTGGGGTGGGGGCGGAGAGGTCAGGAAGATGATTGCAGGTTAGGAAGGTGGTGCTGAGTTTGAGGGGTTTGACTGAGACAAGGTGGGGGGAGGGGAAATGAGGAAACTGGAGAAATCTGAGTTCATCCCTTGTGGTTGGAGGGTTCCTAGGCAGAAGATGAGGCGCTCTTCCTCCAGGCGTCGTGTTGCCATGGTCTGGCGATGGAGAAGTCCAAGGTCCTGCATGTCCTTGGTGGAGTGGGAGGGGGAGTTGAAGTGTTGAGCCACGGGGTGGTTGGGTTGGTTGGTTCGGGTGTCCCAGAGGTGTTCTCTGAAACGTTCCGCAAGTAGACAGCCTGTCTCCCCAATATAGAGGAGGCCACAGCGGGTGCAGCGGATGCAATAGATGATGTGTGTGGAGGTGCAGGTGAATTTGTGGCGGATATGGAAGTGTCCCTTGCGGCCTTGGAGGGAAGTAAGGGGGGAGGTGTGGGCGCAAGTTTTGGATTTCTTGCGGTTGCAGGGGAAGGTGTCGGGAGTGGAGGTTGGGTTGGTTGGGGACCTGACGAGGGAGTCACGGAGGGAGTGGTCTTTTCGGAACGCTGATAGGGGAGGGGAGGGAAATATATCCCTGGTGGTGGGGTCCGTTTGGAGGTGGCGGAAATGACGGCGGATGATACGTTGTACATGGAAGTGGGTGGGGTGGTAGGTGAGGACCAGTGGGGTTCTGTCCTGGTGGCGGTTGGAGGGGCGGGGCTCAAGGGCGGAGGAGCGGGAAATGGAAGAGATGCGGTGGAGGGCATCGTCGACTACGTCTGGGGGGAAATTGCGGTCCTTGAAGAAGGAGGCCATCTGGGTTGTTCGGTAGTGGAATTGGTCCTCCTGGGAGCAGATGCGGCGGAGACGAAGGAATTGGGAATATGGGATGGCGTTTTTACAGGGGGCAGGGTGGGAGGAGGTGTAGTTACATGGAGGTTGGTGGGTAGGTGAGGACCAGTGGGGTTCTGTACATGGAGGTTGGTGGGGTGGTAGGTGAGGATACATGGAGGTTGGTGGGGTGGAAGGTCAGGATACATGGAGGTTGGTGGGGTGATAGGTAGGTAATTTGTACAAGACAATTTTTACATACATTTAGAGTCATAGAGGTGTACAGCACGATAAAACATACCCTTCCATCCAACTCATCCATGCTAACCAGATATCCCAACCTAATCTAGTCCCACCTGCCAGCACCCAGCCCATATCCCTCCAAACCCTTCCTATTCATATACCCAATTGTACCAGCCTCCACCACTTCCTCTGGCAGCTCATTCCACACACATACCACCCTCTGAGTGAACAAGTTGCCTCTTAGATCTCTTTTATATCTTACCCCTCTCACCCTAAACCTACACCCTCTAGTTTTAGACTCCCCCACCCCAGGGAAAAGACTTTGTCTATTTATCCTATCTACGCCCCTCATGATTTTATAAACCTCTATAAGGTCACCCCTCAGCCTCTAACGCTCCAGGGAAAACAGCCCCAGCCTATTCATTTGAAGCAGTATGTATATAAAGATACTTTTATGAATAAAGTATATTTTTGAAATATAAAAAAAGAACAGGCAGTAAGTCAATGTACAGACTCCATCGTCAATGATCTTGACAAGGTTTTACCACAAAGTGGTTTGAGGTGATAGGACGGGGGGAGGGGGACTCGGAGATCAAACTGTCAGCTGGCCGGCGGAGAAGGAACCTGCAGGCGATATGTGAAGGCATGAGGTGAACAATTTGTGTTTGAGGGAGAGTACAGCTGGGAACTGAGTACACTAGGCTGACTGTGTGGTAGGGCAAGGTGGAGGAAGCATTCATCCAACTGGCCGTGAGAAAACAGGCCTGCAGAATGTGAGCTGTCCCCACAGTGTCGTCCACTTACTTACAGCAAGGATTCCCAGCACCCTTCAATCACTGAGAATGCAGAGAAGGATCACTGGGAGATTGAGAACGGTCACTGGGGAAATAGTGTCATGGAGTTATACAGCACAGAAGAGGCCTGTCAGCCCATCAGGTCTGTGCAAACCTATCTGATCTAATTCCCACTTCCCATGCATAGCCTTGAATGTGAGGTTTCCTGTCTCAACTATCCTCCCATGCAGTGCATTGTGGAAACCCGCTACCGTATAAGTGAAAAGTGTTTCCTCAAATACCCTTTTATGCTCTCTATTGTTGACCCTTCAGCTAAGGGGAGCAACTGTTCTCTATCCACCCTGTCTATGCCCCTCATCATAATCTTAAGCATCTCTAACAGGTCCCCTCTCAGCTTTCTGTTCTCTCAAGAACGCAACCTGAGGTTATTCAAGGCGATGGACTGAAAGAAAAGGGTTTACCAAAATGCAAAAAGTAGCACAGACCCTGCTGAAGGGGAAAAAAATACAAGGAGCAGTAAGGGGCCACAAAGCAGCGAGGAAGAGCTACTGAAAGGGATTTGGAAGGAAACTTGCAAAGGCCACCAAAGTCAAAAAGAAGAATTTTTTTACAGTTACGTAAAAGGGAAGCTGGCAGTCAGGAGCAATGCTGGCGCACTCCAAACTGAAAGTGGTGATATTGTCAATGTCTGTGGGGGAATGGCAAACAGGCTGAATTGTTGAATACTTTGCCTCAGTGTTCACAGTAGACAAGGAGATTATTTTGCAAGAAATCCAGTGGAAATTCCAAGTAGATTGGGAATTGGGACGAGCATAAGTAAAAACATCAGTCATGGGGGGATTAAAATAATTGAAAAGTGACAAATCCCAGAACATAGAACAGTACAGCACAGTACAGACCCTTTGACCATCAATGTTATGCTGACCTTTTATCCCACTCTAAGATCTAACTAACCTACATGCCCTCATTTTACTGACATCCAAGATTAGTTGTGAATTTCACTGTTTGTTAATTTTCCCAGATGCACTCCGATGTCCAGCGAGACACGAATTCAAACAGCAAAGGCAGTAACCGTGCAGGTTCACTACTCTGTCAGTGAGCAACCTGGGTTTCTTTCTCTCTCTCTTTCCTGCGCTGACCTCAGCATGTGCTTCCTTTGTCTGTTTCTCTCCCTTTTAAAAGTGCTGTTGTTTTGACCTTTTTTCTCTCCAAAGTTCCAAAACAATGCAACAACATGCAAAACAGTAATTGCTGCTCCTGGAATTTGAGGAGATCACCTCCAGCACCTAAAATACCTCAAAAAAGGAGCAGCTGTTAAAGCCAGAATTTATCCCATCCTCCATCTTGGATTACCCAGAATCCTTTGACTGAAGACTGGTATCTGTGATGCTGGGGACCACTGAAGGAGGCCGGGTTGGATCATCCACTCAGCACTTCTGGCTGTAGATTGCTGCGAGAGCTTCAGCCTTATCTTTCTCACTGTTGTGCTGGGCTCTTCCATCATTGAGGATTTGAAGAGCGTCCTCCGCCAGTGATTTGTTTAATCGCCCACCACCATTCACAACTGGCTGTGGCAGGACTGCAGAGCTTAGATCTGATCTGTTGGTTGAGGGATCACTTAGCTCTGTCATTCACTTGCTGCATATGTTGCTTGGCATGCCTGGCTTCATCAGGTTGACACCTCAAAGTATGCCTGACGCTGCCACGGCACCCTCCATTGGACCAGAGTTGATCCCCTGGCTTGATGGTAATGGTTGAGTGGGGGGTTATATGCCAGGCCATGAGATTACAGATTGTGCTGGAGTACAATTCTGCTGCTGTTGATGGTCCATAGCACCTCATGGATGCCCAGATCTGTTAGATCTGTTCGAAGTCTGTCCCATTTAGCACGGTGATGGTGCCAGACAATACAATCTTAATTTGAAGGCAGGACTTCAAGGGCTGTGCAGTGGTTGCTCTTACTGATACTGTCATGGACAGATGCATCTGCAGCTGGCAGATTGATAAGGCTGAGGTCAGGTATGTTTTTCCCTCTTGTTGGTTCCCTCACCACCTGTCGCAGTCCCAATCTAGGAGTTATGTCCTTTAGGAGCTAACCAGCTTGGCCAGTAGCGCTGCTGCTGAGCCTGTCCTGATGGTGGACCTTTTGTGTCCTTGTCAGCCTCAGTGCTTCCTCTAAGTGTTGTTCAGCGTGGAAGGGTACTGACTTATCAGCTAAGGGAGGATGGTACATGGTGATCAGCAGGAGATTCCACTGCCCACTTTTAAGCTGAAGCCAAGAGACTGCATTGGGATCCAGAGTCAATGCTGAGGACTCCCAGAGCAACTCCCTCCTGACTGTATACCACTGTGCTGCCATCCCTGCTGGGTCAGTCCTTTGTTGGGACAGGGATGATCATCTTGGTGTTTGGGACATTATCTGTAAGGTATGATTTCATGAGTATGACTACATCAGGCTGTTGCTTGATTGGTCTGTGAGACGGCTCTCCCAATTTTGGCACTGGGCCCCCGAGGTGTTAGTAAGGAGGACTTAGCAGTGTTGATAGGGATGTGTCTGCTGTTGTCTTTTCTGATGCCTTGGTAGATGCCAGGTGGGATCCATCCAGTTTCATTTCTTTGACACTTTGTAGGGATTGATACAACTGAATGGCTTGCTAGGTCATTTCAGAGGGGTAATGAGAGTCATATGTAGGCCAGACCAGGTGAGGATGGCAGATTTCCTTCCATAAAGGACATTAGCAAACCAGATGGGTTTTTCCCGACAATCAACAATGATTTCATGGTCATCGGTTGATTCTTAATTCAAGCGTTTTATTTATTATTATGAATTCAAATTCCACCAGCTGCCATGGCAGAATTTGAACCTGAGTCCCCAGAACATTATTTAGATCTCTGGATTAATAGTCTGGCAATAATACCACTAGCCATCGCCTTCCCTATTCCCTATGTAGAGAACAGTCACTGTGGATGTGGGGATTGGTCAACAATGAGAGCAAGTATTGAACTGCATTTAGTGGTGAGACATGGGATGGCCTTACTAGCCATCAGGCATGCTCTTGATAAGACTATAAGACTTAGGAGTGGAAGTAAGATCATTTGGCCCATTGAGAGTCCACACCGACATTTAATCATGGCTGATGGGCATTTCAGCTCCACTTACCCGCACTCTCCCCATAGCCCTTAATTCCTTGCGAGATCAAGAATTTGTCAATCTCTGCCTTGAAGACATTTAACGTCCCGGCCTCCACTGCGCTCCATGGCAATGAATTCCACAGGTCCACCACTCTCTGACTGAAGAAATGTCTCCTCATTTCCGTTCTAAATTGACCCCCTCTAATTATAAGGCTACGTCCATGGGTCCTAGTCTCCCCATCTAACAGAAACAAGTTCCGAGTATCCACCTTTTCTAAGCCATGCATTACCTTGTAAGTTTCCAATAGATCTCCCCTCAACCTTCTAAACTCTAATGAATACAATCCCTGGATCCTCAGCCGTTCATCGTACGTTCGACCTACCATTCCAGGGATCATCCGTATGCATCTCTGCTGGACAGGCTCCAGTGCCAGTATGTCCTTCCTGAGGTGTGGGGCCCAAAACTGGACACAATATTCTAAATGGGGCCTAACTAGAGCTTTATAAAGTCTCAGAAGCACATCGCTGCTTTTATATTCCAACCCTCTTGAGATAAATGACAACATTACATTCGCTTTCTTAACCACGGACTCAACCTGCAAGTCAACCTTTAGAGAACCCTGGACTAGCACTCCCAGATCCCTTTGTACTTTGGCTTTAGGAATTTTCTCACCATTTAGAAAATAGTCCATGCCTGTATTCTTTTTTCATAAGTGCATTTGCTTACGTTGAATTTCCTGGACCACCCTCCTAAACTATCTAAATCTTTCTGCAGCCTCCCCACCTCCTCAGTACTACCTGCCTGTCCACCTAACTTTGTATCATTGGTGAACTTCACCAGAATGCCCCCCCAGTCCCCTCATCCAAATCATGAATTATGAAAAGTGAACAGCGAGGGCCCCAACACTGAACCTTGCGGGACACCACTTGTCACCCGGCTGCCATTCCGAAAAAGAACTTTTTTATCGCAACTCTCTGTCTTCTGTCAGACAGCCAATCCTCAATCCATGCCAGTAGCTCACCTCGAACACCTTGGGCCTTACTCCGTAGCCTCCCATGAGGGCCTTTTGGAAGTCTAGGTAGATAACATGGAAGTCTAGGTAGATAACATGAACGTGTACAAATGCAGACACAAACAGGCATGCACCATGTCATGCCTTCACCTTCACAGTCATATAGCTGTACACATACACATGAGTACTGACATGTGAAAACAGGTACGCACACACACACACATTTTGATCAAGCTGCAGTCACCAAGACAACCCATTATGAATTTGGAATAGACAGTGCTGTGCGACTTAAGCTGAAATATCCCAGTTTTACACCAAACAATGATGGGACTGTCGCCACAAAGTTTTGTGAGGAATACTCTAAATTTATGGTTGTGGGAAAAGTCAAAAAGGGTTCCATTCAGACAATCAGTGATTAGGTGGACTGTGATCTCAACGTTGACCACACTCCTCAAGAGGAGCAAATTACCGCAGACGTTTTCAGTGAGTATTCTTCTGGGCATTTGTGCAACATTTTCAGGCATCAAGTGCTGACTGTATGTCCAAAGATATGATTAGAAAAAGATCACTTAGACAACTAGATGTTAAGTCTCACATTTCATCTGGACAAAATATTAACCTGAATGCAGTCTGCAATCATTGGGCCACAAATAAAGAAAGATGCAAAAAGCTGCCAATGAAGGAGTGAATAGATTACTAGTGTCCTCTTTTGGCCATGTTGTGTACGGTCGTGGACAGAGTGCTACCACTAAACAGGTCCCCAGGAAACAAACAAGCAAACAATTTTGTTTATTGCAAAATAATACAAATGGACACTTTCAATAGTTAATGAACAAACTGTGAAAAGAAATTGCAATATGGCTTTCGCTCAATGGGTGGAATGTGCCGCTCAGACCACTCTGAGTTCCACACAGGCCCCAGAAAAGTTACAGAGGACACTGGTTCTAACTAGGTCCGAGTCCTCAATGGGCATGCTCACCAGTCCTTGCAGAAGGCATGATCAATTCCTGTGGCACTGGATCCTTAGAGTGTGTCCTTTCTGTGAGAGCAACCTCTAGTACTGTGTGGTGCTGGTCTTCCAGTGCTGGACCCATGGACGAGAGGACATGCCTGCTTTTCATTCATGGCCTGATCCAATACGTTTGATTTGATTTGATTTATTAGTCTCACATGTACCTGTGAAACGTTTTGACTTGCGTGCAGTGCTGGCAGATCATCCAACGATCAAAGGGAAACACAGGGCAGAGGGAGGAATACAAAGTTACGGCTGCCAAGGTGCATGAAAAGCAAGATCAGCATTAGATTTGAAATTTGTGAGGTCCTTTCAGAAGTCTAGTAACAGCGGGGAAGAAGCTGCTCTTGAACCTCTAGGTATGTGTGTTTAAGCTTTTGTATCTTCTGCCTAATGGAAGATGTTGGAAGAGAGTATAACCGGGTTGGGAGGGGTCTTTGATGACCTTCGCCATCTTGCCAAGACAACGAGAAGTGTTGATGGTGTCAATGAATGGATGGTTCGCTGGTGTGCTGCCTGGGCTGAGTTCACAACTCTCTTAGTTTCTTACAATCCTAGGCAGAGCAATTGCTGGACCAAGCTGTGCTGAATCCAGATAGAATGCTTTCTACGGTGCACCTATAAAAATTGGTGAGAGATCTCATTAACATGTCAAATTTCCTGCGGAAGACAAGGCGTTCTTGACCGTTGCATCAACAAGGGTCATTGTTTCAAAGCTGGGAAAGGTTAAACCCCTTCGATAATTAACTGACACATTAATCCCAATCCTTTCTAATAATAATTAAATCGAAAACACCCGGAGAAATTCACCTCTCCCCCCCTAATCTGTTAAAGTGGATTAAATGGAAAGAATGATCTCCACAAAATACTTCAATTCGGGTGCTCTCTGTGCACATGCACCTTTAACTGCTGTTCAGACATCCATTTTTAAATCTCTAAGGACCAAAAAGAACACCATCTCTTAACGGGAAATCACAATGCTTTCCACATTTTACAAACTTACCACTTTTACACACACTCTTTGTTTCAGTCATCCAGGACAGGTTGTTGATGACTGTCACTCTGAGAGACCTGACACTCTCGACCATCTCGATCTCCATTCATGTATGATTCGGAGATGCAAGTGTTGAACTGGGGTGTACAAAGTTAAAAATCACACAACACCAGGTTATAGTCCAACTATAACCTGGTGTTATGTGATTTTTAACTCCATTCAGGTAGGTGGGGGCACACCCTCCTCACTTCCTGAAGGCTGCTAGAGTCAAGTATCTCTGCGTAGTCATGTACATGACTGCACAGTCATGTTGTAGCTGAAAATGTGTTGCAGGAAAAGCGCAGCAGGTCAGGCAGCATCCAAGGAATAGGAGAATCGACGTTTCGGGCATAAGCCCTTCTTCAGGAATGGCTGAAGAAGGGCTTATGCCCGAAACGTCGATTCTCCTGTTCCCTGGATGCTGCCTGACCTGCTGCGCATTTCCAGCAACACATTTTCAGCTCTGATCTCCAGCATCTGCAGCCCTCATTTTCTCTCACAGTCATGTTGTAGACTGTCTCATTACCCCTTTACATCTGGTAATAAGGATACCTACATCGGGGTTTTGACGTATTGACTACAGTTTCACCTCCAACACGATAAGCCCAACCAAATGAATCTCCAAACTCCTTAACTTTGATGACATTGAGGGAGAGATTGTTATTTTCATACCGCGCTACTTTGTCTTTTTCTGTCTTGTCATTGTTTGATATCGGGCCTACAATGGTGGTGTCATCAGCAAACTGTTTGATGGAGATTAGATGACACCTTCAGCCCAACAAGTCCACACCGACCCTCCGAAGAGCAACCCACCCAGACCCATTCCCCTACATTTACCCCTTCACCAAACACTACGGGCAATTTAGCATGGCCAATTCACCTAACCTGCACATCTTTGGAGGAAACCAGAGCACCCGGAGGAAACCCACGCAGACACGGGGAGAACATGCAAACTCCACACAGACAGTTGCCCAAGGCTGGAATCGAACCCGGGTCCCCTGGCACTGTGAGGCAGCAGTGCTAACCACTGACCCACCGTGCCGGTGGTTGGGATAAAACTTAGCCATGTGGTTGTGAGTGTACAGGAAGTACAGTAGAGGGCTGAGTACGCTTCCTTGCCAGACGCCGGTGTTGAGGATTGCTGTGGAGGAGGTGCTGTTGCCTATCCTCACTGTTTGCGGTCTATGGGTCAGTAACTCGAGAATTCAGGTGCTGAGGGCAGAGCAGAGACCGAGGTCTCGGAGTTTGGAGATTGGTTTGGTTGGGTTGAAGGCAGAACTGTAGTCACCGTGGAAGCCTGATGTAGATATCCTTATTACCAGCTGTAAAGGGGTAATGGGACAGTCTACAACATGACTACGCAGAGATTCTTCACTTTGGCAGCCGCATGCCTCTTTGTCCTCTGCAGAATTATATTCATGATGTTTGAATTGAAGGTAAAATTTGCCAACAAAAGAAGAACTCCTTTACTAGCTCTTCTCTCGAACCAAAGTAGAATAGCTGGCAGTGCCCACCCGAGACCTGGGCACAGAATGGAAGGACAGTCAGTAGGCACACAGCATGTGGAGCTGAAAATGTGTTGCTGGAAAAGCGCAGCAGGTCAGGCAGCATCCAGGGAACAGGAGAATCGACGTTTCGGGCATGAGCCCTTCTTCAGGGATCATGTGGAGCATGTGGAGCACAGCAACAGAGCAGAAGGGAGCAAGAGGTAATTGCCATTAACAGAGTTCTTCAAGCCAGTGTCAGGTCCTAACCTGACTGGAGAGAGACTGAACTAACACATTTACACACTATCTTGCCAGTTTGGAACCAGATACAAAGCTTAGAGAGGAGCAGGTCAGCATTTTTTTTATACCTAAAGCATTTTTAATCAGACAAGGAATTAACAAGGAGACAAAGTTGCAAATGAAATTAATCCATTTAACGCAAAATTAAGTTTCAGAAATATGTGCACCAAGTGGTGAAAATTTGACTGTTAATCATTTAGAGCAGCTGGTAGAGAATTGTAATTTCAATGAAGAATTAATCAGAGAGTGAATCATTCTGGGAGTCTTAGATGAAGCTAAACTTGCCAGACTTCTTTGCAGTCAAGTATAGATTCAACATGTCGAAAGCTGTTTCGTGGACCAGACAAGCGGAGGTTAGAAAACTGAACCATAGCATCGGGAACGATTGTAATGTGGTCAGCCAGGTGAGCCTCATAGAATATGAGTTCCCTGATTGGGGCTGTCTAAGCAGGAAACCCTGGCTGACAGATAGAAACAGGAGTGGCAGAGGTTCTGTTCAATCTGAGAGCTGGCTTTGAGAAAGCTGGATTGGTGCTGAGGACTCTCCGTGTGTAAATGAAAGGTTATTTGATGATGGGAAAGTGGCTTGTGTGGAGTTATTTCAGTGGGGAATGAGAGGAAAGTGTGTCCTTGAAGAAATTCACTTTGCAACCATTGTCTTTGAATTGAGGTAGGCATTTCTCACATCATGCCATTGTTTGGGAAGCTTGACTCGTTCGAGACTACCACTGAAGCCGAGGCCCGATAGGTGGAAAGAACGCGTTAGTTTTGCCAGGCAAATGACGATGGGGGAGATGAAGAGCAACTCTCGTGACAGCTTGTGGACCCACAGCTTTTTCAGTTATTAGGAGCCTAACTTTCCTTGAGGCACCAGATACTAAAAACTTTCAAGAGTTGGTGGATTTACATAGAGTTAAGGAATATTACAACCCCAAGCCTCCTCTAATTCTAAGACACTATCAGCTCTTATAGTCACAGAGTCATAGAGATGTACAGCATGGAAACCCTTTGGTCTAACCCATCCATGCCGACCAGATATCCCAACCCAATCTAGTCCCACCTGCCAGCACCCGGCTCATATCCCTCCAAACTTTTCCTATTCATATACCCATCCAAATGCCTCTTAAATGTTGCAATTGTACCAGCCTCCACCACATCCTTTGGCAGCTCATTCCATACATGTACCACCCTCTGCGTGAAAAAGTTGCCCCTTAGGTCTCTTTTATATCTTTCCCCTCTCACCCTAAACAATGCCCTCTCGTTCTAGTCTGAGAACCAGGTGAATTCATATTAAAAGTTTTGCTTGCTTCGGATGACTGCAGAGGCATGTGACTTTGTGTTAGCCCTTAATGAGACGCTGAGAGACTGTTTGGTATGTGACCATGCAAAAGTGCTGGACTTCAAACAAGCGCTACAAGTGGGCGGCATGGTGGCACAGTGGTTAGCACTGCTGCCTCACAGTGCCAGAGACCCGGGTTCAATTCCCGCTTCAGGCGACTGTCTGTGTGGAGTTTGCACGTTCTCCCCGTGTCTGCGTGGGTTTCCTCCGAGTGCTCCGGTTTCCTCCCACAGTCCAAAGATGTGCAGTGTAGGTGAATTGGCCATGCTAAATTGCCCGTAGTGTTAGGTATAGGTGTAGGTGTAGGGGTATGGGTGGGCCGCGCTTCGGAGGGTCAGTGTGGATTCGTTGGGCCGAAGGGCCCGTTTCCACACTGTAAGTAATCTAATCTAGTCATTGAGTGGCTTTATCATGGAAAATGGGGCAAGTGGAGCGCATGGGTTCAGATGGAAGTGGACACTGTTGTCAATCTGACTGAGTTTGGGGAACACCACTTAAGCAAAGGCAATTGCACAGCCTCACTCAGGACATATCCTGAACAGAAAGACTCTTGGTCAGCCCCCAGCTCAACCCCAAAATAGAGCGAAACCTCAGCCAACGGTTAAAATTTTCTTCAGGCTGGCCTTTGTAGTTCCACCCGTACGTAGACTCGAGCCAGCAAAAGAGTCCGACTAGACCGACATTGAGTATGAGAGCTCATAGGCTGATATTCAGGAGTGTGCACACCCTCAAAGGTCTAGCTACATGTAGTTTGGAACTGTTACATTGCTGAGCAACATCCAAATCCGAACCAGTCAAAATAAATGTCTGGCTAAACATCCAAATGTTTCTAATGGAAGCCGATGCCAGTGCGGCCATTTCAGTGATCACAGACCCAGTCTTTAACAAAGTTCATTTTGGACTCCAACCCTTAGGTTTATGCAGGACCTTGGCTTGGCTGAGAATCGATACCAGGGAAGCTTTACAGGTTAAAAGTACAGCTTTGGTCCTGGTCTCTTATGAGGAGCAGCTACTTCACTGATTGCGGGAAAAGGTCCAGGCCCAAGATTGATGAGGTGTAACTGGTTGAGGAAGATTCCTCAGTTCATGTCTCTGGCTCAGACTCACCCCAGGTGGATTCCAACTCAAGCTTCATCCCTCTTGCTTTGAATCCACCAAGGATCACAGGTATCTCCACCATCTTCAACGTTTCACAGGCAGCTGCTCTCGCCGTACCCTGAGATCTGCACTCAGTGCTATGAGCAATATTCACCTTGTTTGGCTCAACATTTTTCGAGTAGAAAATGGCTGCCTGAGTGAAAACCTAGTTAAATACGGAGACGATCTTCAGAAAGGTGGGCGGCACGGTGGTACAGTGGTTAGCACTGCTGCCTCGCAGCGCCAGAGACCCGGGTTCAATTCCCGCCTCAGGTGACTGACTGTGTGGAGTTTGCACGTTCTCCCCGTGTCTGCGTGGGTTTCCTCCGGGTGCTCCGGTTTCCTCCCACAGTCCAAAGATGTGCAGGGTCAGGTGAATTGGCCATGCTAAATTACCCGTAGTGTTAGGTAAGGGGTAAATGTAGGGGTAGGGGTGGGTTACGCTTCGGCGGGTCGGTGTGGACTTGTTGGGCCGAAGGGCCTGTTTCCACACTGTAAGTAATCTAATCTAATCACGTTGACCAGGAGGCAATTCCACAATTCTGCGTAGGCCTCACGGGCAAAGGTAGATGCAGAACTCAGAAGGCTGCAAAACGAAGGAATCATTAAACCATTCCAGTTTGCGGAATGAGCTGGAAATGTGTTGCTGGAAAAGCGCAGCACGTCAGGCAGCATCCAGGGAACAGGAGAATCGACGTTTCGGGCATGAGCCCTTCTTCAGGAACGAGGAGAGTGTGCCAAGCAGGTTAAGCTAAAAGGTAGGGAGGAGGGATTTGGGGGAGGGGCATTGGAAATGCGATAGGTGGAAGGAGGTTAAGGTGAGGGTGATAGGCCGGAGTGGGGGTGGGGGCGGAGAGGAAGAAGATTGCAGGTTGGGAAGGCGGTGCTGAGTTCGAGGGTTGGGACTGAGACAAGGTGGGGGGAGGGGAAATGAGGAAGCTGGAGAAATCTGAGTTCATCCCTTGTGGTTGGAGGGTTCCTAGGCGGAAGATGAGGCGCTCTTCCTCCAGCCGTCGTGTTGCTATGGTCTGGCGATGGAGGAGTCCAAGGACCTGCATGTCCTTGGTGGAGTGGGAGGAGGAGCCACAGGGTAGTGTTGAGCCACAGGGTAGTTGGGTTGGTTGGTCCGGGTGTCCCAGAGGTGTTCTCTGAAACGTTCCGCAAGTAGGTGGCCTGTCTCCCGATATAGAGGAGGCCACATCGGGTGCAGCGGATGCAATAGATGATGTGTGTGGAGGTGCAGGTGAATTTGTGGCGGATATGGAAGGATCCCTTGGGCCCTTGGAGGGAAGTAAGGGGGGAGGTGTGGGCGCTAGTTTTGCATTTCTTGCAGTTGCAGGGGAAGGTGCCGGGAGTGGAGGTTGGGTTGGTGGGGGGTGTGGACCTGACGAGGGAGTCACGGAGGGAGTGGTCTTTTCGGAACGCTGATAGGGGAGGGGAGGGAAATATATCCCTGGTGGTGGGGTCCGTTTGGAGGTGACGGAAATGATGGAGGATGATACGATGTATATGGAGGCTGGTGGTGAGGTAGGTGAGGACCAGTGGGGTTCTGTCCTGGTGGCGATTGGAGGGGCGGGGCTCAAGGGTGGAGGAGCGGGAAGTGGAGGAGATGTGGTGGAGGGCATCGTCGACTACGTCTGGCGGGAAATTGCGGTCTTTGAAGAAGGAGGCCATCTGGGTTGTACGATATTGGAACTGGTCCTCCTGGGAGCAGATGCGGCGGAGACGAAGGAATTGGGAATAAGGGATGGCGTTTCTACAGGGGGCAGGGTGGGAGGAGGTGTAGTCTAGGTCGCTGTGGGAGTCGGTCGGTTTATAGTAAATGTCTGTGTTGATTCGGTTGCCCGAGATAGAAATGGAGAGGCCGAGGAAGGGGAGGGAGGAGTCTGAGACAGTCCAGGTAAATTTGAGGTCGGGGTGGAAGGTGTTGGTAAAGTGGATGAACTGTTCAACCTCCTCGTGGGAGCACGAGGCAGCGCCGATACAGTCATCGATGTAGCGGAGGAAAAGGTGGGAGGTGGTGCCAGTGTAGCTGTGGAAGATGGACTGTTCCACATATCCTACGAAGAGGCAGGCATAGCTGGGGCCCATGCAGGTGTCCATGGCTACTTCTTTGGTTTGGAGGAAGTGGGAGGATTGGAAAGAGAAGTTGTTCAGAGTGAGGATCAGTTCAGTCAGTCGCAGGAGGGTTTCAGTGGAAGGGTATTGGTTGGGTCGGCGGGAAAGGAAGAAGCGGAGGGCTTTGAGTCCTTCGTGATGGGGGATGGAGGTGTACAGGGACTGGATGTCCATGGTGAAGATAAGGCGTTGGGAGCCGGGGAAGCAAAAATCATGGAGGAGGTGGAGGGCGTGGGTGGTGTCCCGAACGTAGGTGGGGAGTTCTTGGACTAAGGGGGACAGGACTGTGTCGAGGTATGCAGAGATGAGTTTGGTGGGGCAGGAGCAGGCTGAGACAATGTTTGCGGAATGGGCAACATCAGTCAAACCGATTGTGAAACCAGGTGCTTCGGTTTGCCTTTGTGGGGATTTTAAATAATTGGTAAAAAACACTTTTTGCAGCTGGATAAGTGCCCAATCCCTCATACAAAGGATTTGTACACAAAGCTAGCAGGGTGGCTGTCCTTCACAAAGCTGGACATCAGCCATGCATACTTGCATTTGTGGTTTTATGAGGACTCCAAAACCTTTGCTATAATTAATACCTGAAAGGGTTTGTATCAATATACAAAACTACCACTGGGGGTATCGTCAGCCTGCGCAGATTTCCAGCAGACGACACAGACCAGTTTTACAAGATCATCATTTATCCAGGTAACATGCTAATAACAGGGAAGACTGATAAGGAGCACCTAGAGAACTCGGACATAGTGCTTCGATGTTTCTCCAAAGCGGGCATATACCTTAAAAGGAAAAGATGTCTGTTCCAGTCGGTCTCAGTGACCTACTTGGGCTACAGAGTCAACAAGACCAGGTTAAACGTGTTGGAAGATAAAGTGAGGGCGATTGAAGATGCCCCAGCTCCCACAACAGTACCGGAGCTTAGGTCTGTCCTTGGGCTGGTCAACTATCACAGAAAGTTCATACATAACCTGGCCTCCAGCCTGGCACCTTTGCATCAACTCTTCAAAAAGGTGTCAGCCTTAGAATTGGTCGGATATGCAAGCCACAATCATCAGGGAAGTGAAGAAATAGCTATCATCCTGAAAGATGATGTGATCCTAAGGGAGATCTGGTGTTAACATGCGATGCCTCCCTGTACGACTTTGGGATAGTATTAACTCATAGGTGGCCAAATGGAGAGGAACACCCAATCGCGTACACATCCAGCTAACACAGAGTGTATGTGCACTGAGATGGAGAAGGAAGGGTTGGCGGTGATATTTAGGGAGGTGCCATCAATACCTTTATGGTAACGATATGCAATTTGCAACGATAATGGACCACAATCTCTGCCAGGTCTACTTATAGAGTAAAAGGCAGTGCTTCCTCTAGCTACAGGCCAAACTCAGCGGCAGATTAGAATACCCAGTGCGTATAATTACAAGGTGAAACACCGTCCAGGGGGCCAAGAAGCAAATGCGATTGCATTGAGTCACCTCCTGCTAGCAGAGAGGCCACCAGTGCGACCCCGCCCACTGGAAGACAGGGTAATGGTTTTACATTTTCTGGACAGAGCAGACACAGAAATATCCAGTCCTGGCAGCTGGCGGTGACGGGGAAACTAAAAGCTGGTCACAAACAGATCGGGAAGCTTTTTGGACCTGGAGAGAGAGTAGATTACGGTAGAGGATGGTATATTATTAGTGCCGCCGGATACTGGCAACCAGGATCAGTCACTGGTTTCCAAAATGAAGATGTCTGGTGGCCAGGATGGAATGTAGACACAGCCACGTTGGTGGGATACTGCCCAGAAAACCAATAAGGACAAAGATTACTGCCAGCAGCTTCTCCATATTCATGGTAGACTCTGGATTCGGTCACACATTGACAATGCAGACCTTTTCATGGGCTCCATGTTCTTAGTCATTGTGGACGCCCACTCAAAATGGCTGGGCCTGCACAGAGTTCATTAGTCAAACACTGGGACGGTGACAGAAAAACTGCATGCGTCTTTTGCAATGCATGGAAGTGTGGGTCAGATAATGTGTCATTGTTTACCAGCAGGGAATTTGAGTATATCTTAAAGTCGAATGGTATTTGTCATATAAGGGCAGCTCCATACAGTCCATCATCAAATGGTCTGATGGAAAGAGCAGACCAAACTTTGATGGTAGGCTCAAAGAAACAGTCTACAATACTAGATACCAAACTGCCCCACTTCCTGTTTGATTATAGGACCACCACTCATCCACTAGATACCAAACTGCCCCACTTGCTGTTTGATTATAGGACCACCCCTCATCCACTAGATACCAAACTGCCCCACTTCCTGTTTGATTATAGGACCACCCCTCATCCACTAGATACCAAACTGCCCCACTTCCTGTTTGATTATAGGACCACCCCTCATCCACTAGATACCAAACTGCTCCATTTCCTGTTTGATTATAGGACCACCACTCATCCACTAGATACCAAACTGCCCCACTACCTGTAAGATTATAGGACCACCCCTCATCTACTAGAAACCAAACTGCTCCATTTCCTGTTTGATTATAGCACCATTCCTCATACACCAGATACCAAACTGCCCCACTTCCTGTTTGATTACAGGACCACCCCTCATACAGGGATAGCTCCAGCAGAGCTGTCTATGAGGAGAAGACACCACACCAGGCTAAACCTGACCTTCCTGAACCTTGGTGGGGTGTGGGGTGAAATGGTATCAAGAATGCTCAGTGCTAGACTCAAGACTCCACTAAATGAGAGAGACACCTGACTTCAGGGACAAGGTTTGGTGGAGGAACCATGGGACTTGGCCTGAATGGGTAAGAGGCATAGCCAAGGCGAGAACAGACCTGTGACGTATAAAGTTCGGGTAAAGGTGATATACCTGAACAAGCACACGGGCAAAGCGATCACTGCAAGCTCACAAAACGTGTCCGGCTCTTTAGCTGCCTTTCCAGGACCTGTGGGTTCTCCATCTCCATCAGGCATTGAACAGACCTCAGAAATAGGGATGAATACGGCAGGAGACACTGCCTCGATGCCTTTGCAGCAGGAAGAGAATGAATTTCTTCCAAGATGCGCCGGGCGCAACAAGTGAGTTACTGTGTATTACAGGCTGCACGGGTAAGACCAGAGTTGGACGCAGTGCTTCAAAGGCTCCAGGAAGACCGACAAAAAAAAAACCCACTTATGTCTGGGACTGAGAGGGGGAGGGATGGACTGATTGTAAGGAGGTCACACCGGTGGGCCTCACAGGGGGTTACTGATTGAAAAGGGTATGGAGTCCCTGCTGTATATTACAGTGTTATCGGAACGGCGGGAAAGGGAACGGGGTCCCTGCTGTATATTACAGTGTTATCGGTACGGCGGGAAAGGGGACGGGGTCCCTGCTGTATATTACAGTGTTATCGGTACGGCGGGAACGGGGACGGGGTCCCTGCTGTATATTACAGTGTTATCGGTACGGCGGGAAAGGGGACAGGGTCCCTGCTGTATATTACAGTGTTATCGGTACGGCGGGAAAGGGGACCGGGTCCCTGCTGTATATTACAGTGTTATCGGTACGGCGGGAAAGGGGACAGGGTCCCTGCTGTATATTACAGTGTTATCGGTACGGCGGGAAAGGGGACGGGGTCCCTGCTGTATATTACAGTGTAATCGGTACGGCGGGAAAGGGGACGGGGTCCCTGCTGTATATTACAGTGTTATCGGTATGGCGGGAAAGGGGACAGGCTCCCTGCTGTATATTACAGTGTTATCGGTATGGCGGGAAAGGGGACAGGCTTCCTGCTGTATATTACAGTGTTATCGGTACGGCGGGAAAGGGGACAGACTCCCTGCTGTATATTACAGTGTTATCGGTACGGCGGGAAAGGGGACGGGGTCCCTGCTGTATATTACAGTGTTATCGGTATGGCGGGAAAGGGGATGGGGTCCCTGCTGTATATTACAGTGTTATCGGAACGGCGGGAAAGGGGACGGAGTCCATGCTGTACATTACAGTGTTATCGGTACGGCGGGAAAGGGGATGGGGTCCCTGCTGTATATTACAGTGTTATCGGTACGGCGGGAAAGGGGACGGAGTCCCTGCTGTATATTACAGTGTTATCGGTACAGCGGGAAAGGGGATGGGGTCCCTGCTGTATATTACAGTGTTATCGGTATGGCGGGAAAGGGGATGGGGTCCCTGCTGTATATTACAGTGTTATCGGAACGGCGGGAAAGGGGACGGAGTCCCTGCTGTATATTACAGTGTTATCGGTATGGCGGGAAAGGGGATGGGGTCCCTGCTGTATATTACAGTGTTATCGGTACGGCGGGAAAGGGGACAGAGTCCCTGCTGTATATTACAGTGTTATCGGTACGGCGGGAAAGGGGATGGGGTCCCTGCTGTATATTACAGTGTTATCAGTATGGCGGGAAAGGGGATGGGGTCCCTGCTGTATATTAGAATGTTATCGGTACGGCGGGAAAGGGAATGGGGTCCCTGCTGTATATTACAGTGTTATCGGTACGGCGGGAAAGGGGACGGGGTCCCTGCTGTATATTACAATGTTATCGGTACGGCGGGAAAGGGGACGGGGTCCCTGCTGTATATTACAGTGTTATCGGTACGGCGGGAAAGGGGACGGGGTCCCTGCTGTATATTACAGTGTTATCGGTACGGCGGGAAAGGGGACAGGGTGCCTGCTGGAAATTACAGTGTTATCGCTACGGCGGGAAAGGGGACGGGGTCCCTGCTGTATATTACAGTGTTATCGGTACGGCGGGAAAGGGGACGGGGTCCCTGCTGTATATTACAGTGTTATCGGTATGGCGGGAAAGGGGACGGGGTCCCTGCTGTATATAACAGTGTTATCAGGACGGCGGGAAAGGGGACGGGGTCACTGCTGTATATTACAGTGTTATCGGTACGGCGGGAAAGGGGACGGGGTCCCTGCTGTATATTACAGTGTTATCGGTACGGCGGGAAAGGGGACGGGGTCTCTGCTGTATATTACAGTGTTATAGGTACGGCGGGAAAGGGGACGGGGTCCCTGCTGTATATTACAGTGTTATCGGTATGGCGGGAAAGGGGACAGGGTCCCCGCTGTATATTACAGTGTTATCGGTACGGCGGGAAAGGGGACGGGGTCCCTGCTGTATATTACAGTGTTATCGGTACGGCGGGAAAGGGGACGGGGTCCCTGCTCTATATTACAGTGTTATCGGTATGGCGGGAAAGGGGACGGTGTCCCTGCTGTATATTACAGTGTTATCGGTACGGCGGGAAAGGGGACGGGGTCCCTGCTGTATATTACAGTGTTATCGGTACGGCGGGAATGGGGACGGGGTCCCTGCTGTACATTACAGTGCTATCGGTAGGCCGGGAAAGGGGACGGGGTCACTGCTGTATATTACAGTGTTATCGGTCCGGCGGGAAAGGGGACGGGGTCCCTGCTGTATATTACAGTGTTATCGGTACGGCGGGAAAGGGGACGGGGTCCCTGCTGTATATTACAGTGTTATCGGTACGGCGGGAAAGGGGACGGGGTCCCTGCTGTATATTACAGTGTTATCGGTACGGCGGGAAAGGGGACGGGGACCCCGCTGTATAATACAGTGTTATCGGTACGGCGGGAAAGGGGACGGGGTCCCTGCTGTATATTACAGTGTTATCGGTACGGCGGGAAAGGGGACGGGGACCCCGCTGTATAATACAGTGTTATCGGTACGGCGGGAAAGGGGACGGGGTCCCTGCTGTATATTACAGTGTTATCGGTACGCCAGGAAAGGGGACGGGGTCTCTGCTGTATATTACAGTGTTATCGGTACGGCAGGAAAGGGGACGGGGTCCCTGCTGTATATTACAGTGTTATCGGTTCGGCGGGAAAGGGGACGGGGTCTCTGCTGTATATAACAGTGTTATCGGTACGGCGGGAAAGGGGACGGGGTCCCTGCTGTATATTACAGTGTTATCGGTACGGCAGGAAAGGGGACAGGGTCCCTGCTGTATATTACAGTGTTATCGGTACGGCGGGAAATGGGACGGGGACCCTGCTGTATACTACAGTGTTATTGGTACGGCGGGAAAGGGGACGGGGTCCCTGCTGTATATTACAGTGTTATCGGTACGGCGGGAAAGGGGACGGGGCCCCTGCTGTATATTACAGTGTTATCGGTACGGCGGGAAAGGGGACAGAGTCCCTGCTGTATATTACAGTGTTATCGATACGGCGGGAAAGGGACGGGGTCTCTGCTGTATATTACAGTGTTATCGGTATGGCGGGAAAGGGGACGGGGCCCCTGCAGTATATTACAGTGTTATCGGTACGGCGGGAAAGGGGACAGGGTCCCTGCTGTATATTACAGTGTTATCGGTACGGCGGGAAAGGGGACGGGGACCCTGCTGTATATTACAGTGTTATCGGTACGGCGGGAAAGGGGACGGGGACCCTGCTGTATATTACAGTGTTATCGGTACAGCAGGAAAGGGGACGGGGTCCCTGCTGTATATTACAGTGTTATCGGTACGGCGGGAAAGGGGACGGGGTCCCTGCTGTATATTACAGTGTTATCGGTACGGCAGGAAAGGGGTCGGTGTCCCTGCTGTATATTACAGTGTTATCGGTACGGTGGGAATGGGGACGGGGTCCCTGCTGTATATTACAGTGTTATCGGTACGGCGGGAAAGTGGACAGGGTCCCTGCTGTATATTACAGTGTTATCGGTACGCCGGGAATGGGGACGGGGTCCCTGCTGTATATTACAGTGTTATCGGTACGGCAGGAAAGGGGACGGGGTCCCTGCTGTATATTACAGTGTTATCGGTACGGCGGGAAAGGGTACGGGGTCCCTGCTCTATATTACAGTGTTATCGGTACGGCGGGAAAGGGGACGGGGTCCCTGCTGTATATTACAGTGTTATCGGTACGGCGGGAAAGGGGACGGGGTCCCTGCTCTATATTACAGTGTTATCGGTATGGCGGGAAAGGGGACGGTGTCCCTGCTGTATATTACAGTGTTATCGGTACGGCGGGAAAGGGGACGGGGTCCCTGCTGTATATTACAGTGTTATCGGTACGGCGGGAATGGGGACGGGGTCCCTGCTGTACATTACAGTGCTATCGGTAGGCCGGGAAAGGGGACGGGGTCACTGCTGTATATTACAGTGTTATCGGTGCGGCGGGAAAGGGGACGGGGTCCCTGCTGTATATTACAGTGTTATCGGTACGGCGGTTAAGGGGACGGGGTCCCTGCTCTATATTACAGTGTTATCGGTACGGCGGGAAAGGGGACGGGGTCCCTGCTGTATATTACAGTGTTATCGGTACGGCGGGAAAGGGGACGGTGTCCCTGCTGTATATTACAGTGTTATCGGTACGGCGGGAAAGGGGACGGTGTCCCTGCTGTATATTACAGTGTTATCGGTACGGCGGGAAAGGGGACAGGCTCCCTGCTGTATATTACAATGTTATCGGTACGCCGGGAATGGGGACAGGGTCCCTGCTGTATATTCCAGTGTTATCGGTACGGCGGGAATGGGGACAGGGACCCTGCTGTATATCACAGTGTTATCGGTACGGCGGGAATGGGGGCAGGGACCCTGCTGTATATTACAGTGTTATCGGTACGGCGGGAAAGGGGACGGGCTCCCTGCTGTATATTACAGTGTTATCGGTACGGCGGGAAAGGGGACGGGGTCCCTGCTGTATATTACAGTGTTATCGGTACGGCGGGAAAGGGGACGGGGTCCCTGCTGTATATTACAGTGTTATCGGTACGGTGGTAAAGGGGACGGGGTCCCTGCTGTATATTACAGTGTTATCGGTACGCCGGGAAAGGGGACGGGGTCCCTGCTGTATATTACAGTGTTATCGGTACGGCGGGAATGGGGACGGGGTCCCTGCTGTATATTACAGTGTTATCGGTATAGCGGGAAAGGGGACACAGTCCCTGCTGTATATTACAGTGTTATCGGTTCGGCGGGAAAGGGGACGGGGTCCCTGCTGTATATTACAGTGTTATCGGTACGGCGGGAAAGGGGACAGGGTCCCTGCTGTATATTACAGTGTTATCGGTACCGCGGGACAGGGGACGGGATCCCTGCTGTATATTACAGTGTTATCGGTACGGCGGGAACGGGGACGGGGTCCCTGCTGTATATTACAGTGTTATCGGGACGGCGGGAATGGGGACGGGGTCACTGCTGTATATTACAGTGTTATCGGTACGGCGGGAAAGGTGACGGGGTCTCTGCTGTATATTACAGTGTTATCGGTACGATGGGAAAGGGGACGGGATCCCTGCTGTATATTACAGTGTTATCGGTACGGCGGGAATGGGGACGGGGTCACTGCTGTATATTACAGTGATATCGGTACGATGGGAAAGGGGACGGGGTCCCTGCTGTATATTACAGTGTTATCGGTACGGCGGGAAAGGGGACGGGGTCCCTGCTGTATATTACAGTGTTATCGGTACGGCGGGAAAGGGGACGGGGTCTCTGCTGTATATTACAGTGTTATCGGTACGGCGGGAAAGGGGACGGGGTCCCTGCTGTATATTACAGTGTTATCGGTACGGCGGGAAAGGGTCGGGGTCACTGCTGTATATTACAGTGTTATCGGTACGGCGGGAAAGGGGACGGGGTCCCTGCTGTATATTACAGTGTTATCGGTACGGCGGGAAAGGGTCCGGGTCACTGCTGTATATTACAGTGTTATCGGTACGGCAGGAAAGGGTCGGGGTCACTGCGGTATATTACAGTGTTCTCGGTACGGCGGGAAAGGGGACGGGGTCCCTGCTGTATATTACAGTGTTATCGGTACGGCGGGAAAGGGTCGGGGTCAGTGCTGTATATTACAGTGTTATCGGTACGGCGGGAAAGGGTCGGGGTCACTGCTGTATATTACAGTGTTATAGGTTCGGCGGGAAAGGGTACGGGGTCCCTGCTGTATATTACAGTGTTATCGGTACGGCGGGAAAGGGTCGGGGTCACTGCTGTATATTACAGTGTTATAGGTACGGTGGGAAAGGGTACGGGGTCCCTGCTGTACATTACAGTGTTATCGGTACGGCAGGAAAAGGGACGGGGTCCCTGCTGTATATTTCAGTTTTATCGGTACGGCAGGAAAGGGGACGGGGTCCCTGCTGTATATTACAGTGTTATCGGTACGGTGGGAAAGGGGACGGGGCCCCTGCTGTATATTACAGTGTTATCGGTACGGCGGGAAAGGGGACGGGGACCCTGCTGTATATTACAGTGTTATCGGTACGGCAGGAAAGGGGACGGGGTCCCTTCTGTATATTACAGTGTTATCGGTACGGCGGGAAAGGGGAAGGTGTCCCTGCTGTATATTACAGTGTTATCGGTACGGCGAGAAAGGGGATGGGGACCCTGCTGTATACTACAGTGTTATCGGTACGGCGGGAAAGGGGACAGGCTCCCTGCTGTATATTACAGTGTTATCGGTACGGCGGGAAAGGGGACGGGGTCCCTGCTCTATATTACAGTGTTATCGGTACGGCGGGAAAGGGGACGGGGACCCCGCTGTATAATACAGTGTTATCTGTACGGCGGGAAAGGGGACGGGGTCCCTGCTGTATATTACAGTGTTTTCGGTACGGCAGGAAAGGGGACGGGGTCTCTGCTGTATATTACAGTGTTATCGGTACGGCAGGAAAGGGGACGGGGTCTCTGCTGTATATTACAGTGATATCGGTACGGTGGGAAAGGGGACGGGGACCCTGCTGTATATTACAGTGTTATCGGTACGGCGGGAACAAGGACGAGGTCCCTGCTGTATATTACAGTGTTATCGGTACGGCGGGAAAGGGGACGGGGACCCTGCTGTATACTACAGTGTTATCGGTACGGCGGGAAAGGGGACGGGGTCCCCGCTGTATATTACAGTGTTATCGGTACGGCAGGAAAGGGGACGGGGTCCCTGCTGTATATTACAGTGTTATCGGTACGGCGGGAAAGGGGACGGGGTCCCTGCTGTATATTACAGTGTTATCGGTACGGCAGGAAAGGGGACGGGGTCCCTGCTGTATATTACAGTGTTATCGGTACGGCGGGAAAGGGGACGGGGTCCCCGCTGTATATTACAGTGTTATCGGTACGGCGGGAAAGGGGACGGGGTCCCTGCTGTATATTACAGTGTTATCGGTAGGGCAGGAGAGGGGACAGGGTCACTGCTGTATATTACAGTGTTATCGGTACGGCGGGAAAGGGGACGGGGTCCCTGCTGTCTATTACAGTGTTATCGGTACGGCGGGAAAGGGGACGGGGTCCCTGCTGTATATTACAGTGTTATCGGTACGGCAGGAAAGGGGACGGGGTCCCTGCTGTATATTACAGTGTTATCGGTAGGGCAGGAGAGGGGACAGGGTCACTGCTGTATATTACAGTGTTATCGGTACGGCGGGAAAGGGGACGGGGTCCCTGCTGTATATTACAGTGTTATCGGTACGGAGGGAAAGGGGACGGGGTCCCTGCTGTATATTACAGTGTTATCGGTACGTCGGGAAAGGGGACGGGGTCCCTGCTGTATATTACAGTGTTATCGGTACGGCGGGAAATGGGACGGGGACCCTGCTGTATACTACAGTGTTATCGGTATGGCGGGAAAGGGGACGGGGCCCCTGCTGTATAATACAGTGTTATCGTTACGGCGGGAAAGGGGACAGGGTCCCTGCTGTATATTACAGTGTTATCGGTACGGCGGGAAAGGGGACAGGGTCCCTGCTGTATATTACAGTGTTATCGGTATGGCGGGAAAGCGGACGGGGCCCCTGCTGTATATTACAGTGTTATCGGTACGGCGGGAAAGGGGACAGAGTCCCTGCTGTATATTACGGTGTTATCGATGCGGTGGGAAAGGGACGGGGTCTCTGCTGTATAATACAGTGTTATCGGTACCGCGGGAAAGGGGACGGGGACCCTGCTGTATATTACAGTGTTATCGGTACGGCGGGAAAGGGGACGGGGACCTTGCTGTATATTACAGTGTTATCGGTACAGCAGGAAAGGGGACGGGGACCCTGCTGTATATTACAGTGTTATCGGTACGGCGGGAAAGGGGACGGGGACCCTGCTGTATATTACAGTGTTATCGGTACGGCGGGAAAGGGACGGGGTCCCTGCTGTATATTACAGTGTTATCGGTACGGCAGGAATGGGGACGGTGTCCCTGCTGTATATTACAGTGTTATCGGTACAGCGGGAATGGGGACGGGGTCCCTGCTGAACATTACAGTGCTATCGGTAGGCCGGGAAAGGGGACGGGGTCACTGCTGTATATTACAGTGTTATCGGTACGGCGGGAAAGGGGACGGGGTCCCTGCTGTATATTACAGTGTTATCGGTACGGCGGGAAAGGGGACGGGGTCCCTGCTGTATATTACAGTGTTATCGGTACGGCGGGAAAGGGTACGGGGTCCCTGCTCTATATTACAGTGTTATCGGTACGGCGGGAAAGGGGACGGTGTCCCTGCTGTATATTACAGTGTAATCGGTACGGCGGGAAAGGGGACGGTGTCCCTGCTGTATATTACAGTGTTATCGGTACGGCGGGAAAGGGGACGGGGTCCCTGCTGTATATTACAGTGTTATCGGTACGGCGGGAAAGGGGACGGGGTCCCTGCTGTATATTACAGTGTTATCGGTACGGCGGGAAATGGGACGGTGTCCCTGCTGTATATTACAGTGTTATCGGTACGGCGGGAAAGGGGACGGTGTCCCTGCTGTATATTACAGTGTTATCGTTACGGCGGGAAAGGGGACGGTGTCCCTGCTGTATATTACAGTGTTATCGGTACGGCAGGAATGGGGACGGGGTCACTGCTGTATATTACAGTGTTATCGGTACGGCGGGAAAGGGGACGGGGTCCCTGCTGTATATTACAGTGTAATCGGTACGGCGGGAAAGGGGACGGGGTCCCTGCTGTATATTACAGTGTTATCGGTACAGCGGGAAAGGGGACGGGGTCCCTGCTGTATATTACAGTGTTTTTGGTACGGCGGGAAAGGGGACGTTGTCCCTGCTGTATATTACAGTGTTATCGGTACGGCAGGAAATGGGACGGGGTCACTGCAGTATATGACAGTGTTATCGGTACGGCGGGAAAGGGGATGGGGTCCCTGCTCGATATGACAGTGTTATCGGTACGGCGGGAATGGGGACGGTGTCCCTGCTGCATAATACAGTGTTATCGGTACGGCGGGAAAGGGGACGGGGTCCCTGCTGTATATTACAGTGTTATCGGTACGGCGGGAAAGGGGATGGGGTCCCTGCTGTATATTACAGTGTTATCGGTACGGCGGGAATGGGGACGGTGTCCCTGCTGTATAATACAGTGTTATCGTTACGTTGGGAAAGGGGACGGTGTCCCTGCTGTATATTACAGTGTTATCGGTACCGCGGGAAAGGGGACGGGGACCCTGCTGTATATTACAGTGTTATCGGTACGGCGGGAAAGGGGACGGGGACCCTGCTGTATATTACAGTGATATCGGTACAGCAGGAAAGGGGACGGGGTCCCTGCTGTATATTACAGTGTTATCGGTACGGCGGGAAAGGGGACGGGGTCCCTGCCGTATATTACAGTGTTATCGGTACGGCGGGAAAGGGGACGGGGTCCCTGCTGTATATTACAGTGTTATCGGTACGGCAGGAAAGGGGACGGTGTCCCTGCTGTATATTACAGTGTTATCGGTACAGCGGGAATGGGGACGGGGTCCCTGCTGAACATTACAGTGCTATCGGTAGGCCGGGAAAGGGGACGGGGTCACTGCTGTATATTACAGTGTTATCGGTACGGCGGGAAAGGGGACGGGGTCCCTGCTGTATATTACAGTGTTATCGGTACGGCGGGAAAGGGGACGGGGTCCCTGCTGTATATTACAGTGGTATCGGTACGGCGGGAAAGGGTACGGGGTCCCTGCTCTATATTACAGTGTTATCGGTACGGCGGGAAAGGGGACGGTGTCCCTGCTGTATATTACAGTGTTATCGGTACGGCGGGAAAGGGGACGGTGTCCCTGCTGTATATTACAGTGTTATCGGTACGGCGGGAAAGGGGACGGGGTCCCTGCTGTATATTACAGTGTTATCGGTACGGCGGGAAAGGGGACGGGGTCCCTGCTGTATATTACAGTGTTATCGGTACGGCGGGAAAGGGGACGGTGTCCCTGCTGTATATTACAGTGTTATCGGTACGGCGGGAAAGGGGACGGTGTCCCTGCTGTATATTACAGTGTTATCGTTACGGCGGGAAAGGGGACGGTGTCCCTGCTGTATATTACAGTGTTATCGGTACGGCGGGAAAGGGGACGGGGTCCCTGCTGTATATTACAGTGTAATCGGTACGGCAGGAATGGGGACGGGGTCACTGCTGTATATTACAGTGTTATCGGTACGGCGGGAAAGGGGACGGGGTCCCTGCTGTATATTACAGTGTAATCGGTACGGCGGGAAAGGGGACGGGGTCCCTGCTGTATATTACAGTGTTATCGGTACGGCGGGAAAGGGGACGGGGTCCCTGCTGTATATTACAGTGTTTTTGGTACGGTGGGAAAGGGGACGTTGTCCCTGCTGTATATTACAGTGTTATCGGTACGGCAGGAAATGGGACGGGGTCACTGCAGTATATGACATTGTTATCGGTACGGCGGGAAAGGGGATGGGGTCCCTGCTCGATATGACAGTGTTATCGGTACGGCGGGAATGGGGACGGTGTCCCTGCTGTATAATACAGTGTTATCGGTACGGCGGGAAAGGGGACGGGGTCCCTGCTGTATATTACAGTGTTATCGGTACGGCGGGAAAGGGGATGGGGTCCCTGCTGTATATTACAGTGTTATCGGTACGGCGGGAATGGGGACGGTGTCCCTGCTGTATAATACAGTGTTATCGTTACGGTGGGAAAGGGGACGGGGTCCCTGCTGTATAATACAGTGTTATCGGTACGCCGGGAATGGGGACAGGGTCCCTGCTGTATATTACAGTGTTATCGGTACGGCGGGAATAGGGACAGGGACCCTGCTGTATATTACAGTGTTATCGGTACGGCGGGAATGGGGGCAGGGACCCTGCTGTATATTACAGTGTTATCGGTACGGCTGGAAAGGGGACGGGGTCCCTGCTGTATATTACAGTGTTATCGGTACGGCTGGAAAGGGGACGGGGTCCCTGCTGTATATTACAGTGTTATCGGACGGCGGGAAGGGGGACGGGGTCCCTGCTGTATATTACAGTGTTATCGGTACGGTGGTAAAGGGGACGGGGTCCCTGCTGTATATTACAGTGTTATCGGTACGCCCGGAAAGGGGACGGGGTCCCTGCTGTATATTACAGTGTTATCGGTACGGCGGGAATGGGGACGGGGTCCCTGCTGTATATTACAGTGTTATCGGTACGGCGGGAAAGGGGACATAGTCCCTGCTGTATATTACAGTATTATCGGTTCGGCGGGAAAGGGGACAGGCTCCCTGCTGTATATTACAGTGTTATCGGTACGGCGGGAAAGGGGACGGGGTCCCTGCTGTATATAACAGTGTTATCGGTACGGCGGGACAGGGGATGGGATCCCTGCTGTATATTACAGTGTTATCGGTACGGCGGGAACGGGGACGGGGTCCCTGCTGTATATTACAGTGTTATCGGTACGGCGGGAAAGGGGACGCGGTCCCTGCTGTATATTACAGTGTTATCGGTACGGCGGGAAAGGGGACGGGGTCCCTGCTGTATATCACAGTGTTATCGGTACGGCGGGAAAGGGGACGGGGTCCCTGCTGTATATTACAGTGTTATCGGTACGGCGGGAAAGGGGACGGGGTCACTGCTGTATATTACAGTGTTATCGGTACGGCGGGAAAGGGGACGGGATCCCTGCTGTATATTACAGTGTTATCGGTACGGCGGGAAAGGGGACGGGGTCCCTGCTGTATATTACAGTGTTATCGGTACGGCGGGAAAGTGGACGGGGTCCCTGCTGTATATTACAGTGTTATCGGTACGGCGGGAAAGGGGACGGTGTCCCTGCTGTATATTACAGTGTTATCTGTACGGCGGGAAAGGGGACGGTGTCCCTGCTGTATATTACAGTGTTATCGGTACGGCGGGAAAGGGGACGGGGTCCCTGCTGTATATTACAGTGTTATCGGTACGGCGGGAAAGGGGACGGGGTCCCTGCTGTATATTACAGTGTTATCGGTACGGCGGGAAAGGGGACGGTGTCCCTGCTGTATATTACAGTGTTATCGGTACGGCGGGAATGGGGACGGTGTCCCTGCTGTATATTACAGTGTTATCGGTACGGCGGGAAAGGGGACGGAGTCCCTGCTGTATATTACAGTGTTATCGGTACGGCGGGAAAGGGGACGGTGTCCCTGCTGTATATTACAGTGTTATCGGTACGGCGGGAAAGGGGACGGGGTCCCTGCTGTATATTACAGTGTAATCGGTACGGCGGGAAAGGGGACGGGGTCCCTGCTGTATATTACAGTGTTATCGGTACGGCGGGAAAGGGGATGGGGTCTCTGCTGTATATTACGGTGTTATCGGTACGGCGGGAAAGGGGACGGGGTCTCTGCTGTATATTACAGTGTTATCGGTAGGGCGGGAAAGGGGACGGGGTCTCTGCTGTATATTACAGTGTTATCGGTACGGCGGGAAAGGGGACGGGGTCCCTGCTGTATGTTACAGTGTTATCGGTACGGCGGGAAAGGGGACGGGGTCCCTGCTGTATGTTACAGTGTTATCGGTACGGCGGGAAAGGGGACGGGGTCTCTGCTGTATATTACAGTGTTATCGGTACGGCGGGAAAGGGGACGGGGTCTCTGCTGTATATTACAGTGTTATCGGTACGGCGGGAAAGGGTACGGGGTCCCTGCTGTACATTACAGTGTTATCGGCACGGCAGGAAAGAGGACGGGGTCCCTGCTGTATATTACAGTGTAATAGGTACGGCGGGAATGGGGACAGGGTCCCTGCTGTATATTACAGTGTTATTGGTACGGCGGGAATGGGGACGGGGTCTCTGCTGTATATTACAGTGTTATCGGTACGGCGGGAAAGGGGACGGGGTCCCTGCTGTATATTACAGTGTTATCGGTACGGCGGGAAAGGGTCGGGTCACTGCTGTATATTACAGTGTTATCGGTACGGCGGGAAAGGGGACGGGGTCCCTACTGTATATTACAGTGTTATCGGTACGGCGGGAAAGGGTCGGGGTCAGTGCTGTATATTACAGTGTTATCGGTACGGCGGGAAAGGGTCGGGGTCACTGCTGTATATTACAGTGTTATACGTACGGCGGGAAAGGGTACGGGGTCCCTGCTGTATATTACAGTGTTATCGGTACGGCGGGAAAGGGTCGGGGTCACTGCTGTATATTACAGTGTTATCGGTACGGCGGGAAAGGGGACGGGGTCCCTGCTGTTTATTACAGTGTTATCGGTACGGCGGGAAAGGGTACGGGGTCCCTGCTGTACATTACAGTGTTATCGGCACGGCAGGAAAGAGGACGGGGTCCCTGCTGTATATTACGGTGTTATCGGTACGGCGGGAAAGGGGACGGTGTCCCTGCTGTATATTACAGTGTTATCGGTACGGCGGGAAAGGGGACGGGGAACCTGCTGTATATTACAGTGTTATCGGTACGGCAGGAAAGGGGACGGGGTCCCTGCTGTATATTACAGTGTTATCGGTACGGCGGGAAAGGGGAAGGTGTCCCTGCTGTATATTACAGTGTTATCGGTACGGCGGGAAAGGGGACGGGGACCCTGCTGTATACTACAGTGTTATCGGTACAGCGGGAAAGGGGACGGGATGCCTGCTGTATATTACAGTGTTATCGGTACGGCGGGAAAGGGGACGGGGTCCCTGCTGTATATTACAGTGTTATCGGTACGGCGGGAAAGGGGACGGGGTCCCTGATGTATATTACAGTGTTATCGGTACGGCGGGAAAGGGGACGGTGTCCCTGCTGTATATTACAGTGTTATCTGTACGGCGGGAAAGGGGACGGTGTCCCTGCTGTATATTACAGTGTTATCGGTACGGCGGGAAAGGGGACGGGGTCCCTGCTGTATATTACAGTGTTATCGGTACGGTGGGAAGGGAACGGGGTCCCTGCTGTATATTACAGTGTTATCGGTACGGCGGGAAAGGGGACGGTGTCCCTGCTGTATATTACAGTGTTATCGGTACGGCGGGAATGGGGACGGTGTCCCTGCTGTATATTACAGTGTTATCGGTACGGCGGGAAAGGGGACGGAGTCCCTGCTGTATATTACAGTGTAATCGGTACGGCGGGAAAGGGGACGGTGTCCCTGCTGTATATTACAGTGTTATCGGTACGGCGGGAAAGGGGACGGGGTCCCTGCTGTATATTACAGTGTAATCGGTACGGCGGGAAAGGGGACGGGGTCCCTGCTGTATATTACAGTGTTATCGGTACGGCGGGAAAGGGGACGGGGTCTCTGCTGTATAATACGGTGTTATCGGTACGGCGGGAAAGGGGACGGGGTCTCTGCTGTATATTACAGTGTTATCGGTACGGCGGGAAAGGGGACGTTGTCCCTGCTGTATATTACAGTGTTATCGGTACGGCGGGAAAGGGGACGGGGTCCCTGCTGTATGTTACAGTGTTATCGGTACGGCGGGAAAGGGGACGGGGTCCCTGCTGTATATTACAGTGTTATCGGTACGGCGGGAAAGGGGACGGGGTCTCTGCTGTATATTACAGTGTTATCGGTACGGCGGGAAAGGGGACGGGGTCTCTGCTGTATATTACAGTGTTATCGGTACGGCGGGAAAGGGGACGGGGTCCCTGCTGTATATTACAGTGTTATCGGTACGGCGGGAAGGGAACGGGGTCCCTGCTGTATATTACAGTGTTATCGGTACGGCGGGAAAGGGGACGGTGTCCCTGCTGTATATTACAGTGTTATCGGTACGGCGGGAATGGGGACGGTGTCCCTGCTGTATATTACAGTGTTATCGGTACGGCGGGAAAGGGGACGGAGTCCCTGCTGTATATTACAGTGTAATCGGTACGGCGGGAAAGGGGACGGTGTCCCTGCTGTATATTACAGTGTTATCGGTACGGCGGGAAAGGGGACGGGGTCCCTGCTGTATATTACAGTGTAATCGGTACGGCGGGAAAGGGGACGGGGTCCCTGCTGTATATTACAGTGTTATCGGTACGGCGGGAAAGGGGACGGGGTCTCTGCTGTATAATACGGTGTTATCGGTACGGCGGGAAAGGGGACGGGGTCTCTGCTGTATATTACAGTGTTATCGGTACGGCGGGAAAGGGGACGGGGTCTCTGCTGTATATTACAGTGTTATCGGTACGGCGGGAAAGGGGACGGGGTCCCTGCTGTATGTTACAGTGTTATCGGTACGGCGGGAAAGGGGACGGGGTCCCTGCTGTATATTACAGTGTTATCGGTACGGCGGGAAAGGGGACGGGGTCTCTGCTGTATATTACAGTGTTATCGGTACGGCGGGAAAGGGGACGGGGTCTCTGCTGTATATTACAGTGTTATCGGTACGGCGGGAAAGGGGACGGGGTCCCTGCTGTATATTACAGTGTTATCGGTACGGCGGGAAAGGGGACGGGGACCCTGCTGTATATTACAGTGTTATCGGTACGGCGGGAAAGGGGACGGGGTCCCTGCTGTATATTACAGTGTAATAGGTACGGCGGGAATGGGGACAGGGTCCCTGCTGTATATTACAGTGTTATCGGTACGGCGGGAAAGGGGACGGGGTCTCTGCTGTATATTACAGTGTTATCGGTACGGCGGGAAAGGGGACGGGGTCCCTGCTGTATATTACAGTGTTATCGGTACGGCGGGAAAGAGTCGGGTCACTGCTGTATATTACAGTGTTTTCGGTACGGCGGGAAAGGGGACGGGGTCCCTACTGTATATTACAGTGTTATCGGTACGGCGGGAAAGGGTCGTGGTCAGTGCTGTATATTACAGTGTTATCGGTACGGCGGGAAAGGGTCGGGGTCACTGCTGTATATTACAGTGTTATACGTACGGCGGGAAAGGGTACGGGGTCCCTGCTGTATATTACAGTGTTATCGGTACGGTGGGAAAGGGTCGGGGTCACTGCTGTATATTACAGTGTTATCGGTACGGCGGGAAAGGGGACGGGGACCCTGCTGTATATTACAGTGTTATCGGTACGGCAGGAAAGAGGACGGGGTCCCTGCTGTATATTACGGTGTTATCGGTACGGCGGGAAAGGGGACGGTGTCCCTGCTGTATATTACAGTGTTATCGGTACGGCGGGAAAGGGGACGGGGAACCTGCTGTATATTACAGTGTTATCGGTACGGCAGGAAAGGGGACGGGGTCCCTGCTGTATATTACACTGTTATCGGTACGGCGGGAAAGGGGAAGGTGTCCCTGCTGTATATTACGGTGTTATCGGTACGGCGGGAAAGGGGACGGGGACCCTGCTGTATACTACAGTGTTATCGGTACAGCGGGAAAGGGGACGGGGTCCCTGCTGTATATTACAGTGTTATCGGTACGGCAGGAAAGGGGACGGGGGTCTCTGCTGTATATTACAGTGTTATCGGTATGGCGGGAAAGGGGACGGTGTCTCTGCTGTATATTACAGTGTTATCGGTACGGCGGGAAAGGGGACGGGGTCCCTGCTGTATACTACAGTGTTATCGGTACGGCGGGAAAGGGGACGGGGACCCTGCTGTATATTACAGTGTTATCGGTACAGCGGGAAAGGGGACGGGGTCTCTGCTGTATATTACAGTGTTATCGGTACGGCAGGAAAGGGGACAAGGTCCCTGCTGTATATGACAGTGTTATCGGTACGGCGGGAAAGGGGACGTGGTCCCCGCTGTATATTACAGTGTCATCGGTACAGCGGGAAAGGGGACGGGGTCTCTGCTGTATATTACAGTGTTATCGGTACGGCAGGAAAGGGGACAGGGTCACTGCTGTATATTACAGTGTTATCGGTACAGCGGGAAAGGGGACGGGGTCACTGCTATATATTACAGTGTTATCGGTACAGCGGGAAAGGGTACGGGGTCCCTGCTGTATATTACAGTGTTATCGGTACGGCGGGAAAGGGGACGGGGTCTCTGCTGTATATTACAGTGTTATCGGTACGGCGGGAAAGGGGACGGGGTCCCTGCTGTATGTTACAGTGTTATCGGTACAGCGGGAAAGGGGACGGGGTCACTGCTGTATATTACAGTGTTATCGGTACAGCGGGAAAGGGGACGGGGTCCCTGCTGTATATTACAGTGTTATCGGTACGGCAGGAAAGGGGACAGGGTCACTGCTGTATATTACAGAGTTATCGGTACGGCGGGAAAGGGGACGGGGACCCTGCTGTATACTACAGTGTTATCGGTATGGCGGGAAAGGGGACGGGGCCCCTGCTGTATATTACAGTGTTATCGGTACGGCGGGAAAGGGGACAGGGCCCCTGCTGTATATTACAGTGTTAACGGTACGGCAGGAAAGGGGACAGGGTCACTGCTGTATATTACAGAGTTAACGGTACAGCGGGAAAGGGGACGGGGTCCCTGCTGTATATTACAGTGTTATCGGTACGGCAGGAAAGGGGACAGGGTCACTGCTGTATATTACAGAGTTATCGGTACGGCGGGAAAGGGGACGGGGACCCTGCTGTATACTACAGTGTTATCGGTACGGCGGGAAAGGTGACGGGGTCCCTGCTGTATATTACAGTGTTATCGGTACGGCGGGAAAGGGGACAGGGTCCCTGCTGTATATTACAGTGTTATCGGTATGGCGGGAAAGGGGACGGGGCCCCTGCTGTATAATACAGTGTTATCGGTACGGCGGGAAAGGGGACAGAGTCCCTGCTGTATATTACAGTGTTATCGATACGGCGGGAAAGGGACGGGGTCTCTGCTGTATAATACAGTGTTATCGGTACGGCGGGAAAGGGGACGGGGACCCTGCTGTATATTACAGTGTTATCGGTATGGCGGGAAAGGGGACGGGGCCCCTGCTGTATATTACAATGTTATCGGTACGGCGGGAAAGGTGACAGAGTCCCTGCTGTATATTACAGTGTTATCGATACGGCGGGAAAGGGACGGGGTCTCTGCTGTATAATACAGTGTTATCGGTACGGCGGGAAAGGGGACGGGGACCCTGCTGTATTTTACAGTGTTATCGGTACAGCGGGAAAGGGGACGGGGTCCCTGCTGTATATTACAGTGTTATCGGTACGGCAGGAAAGGGGACAGGGTCACTGCTGTATATTACAGAGTTATCGGTACGGCGGGAAAGGGGACGGGGACCCTGCTGTATACTACAGTATTATCGGTACGGCGGGAAAGGGGACAGAGTCCCTGCTGTATATTACAGTGTTATCGGTACGGCGGGAAAGGGGACAGGGTCCCTGCTGTATATTACAGTGTTATCGGTATGGCGGGAAAGGGGACGGGGCCCCTGCTGTATATTACAGTGTTATCGGTACGGCGGGAAAGGGGACAGAGTCCCTGCTGTATATTACAGTGTTATCGATACGGCGGGAAAGGGACGGGGTCTCTGCTGTATAATACAGTGTTATCGGTACGGCGGGAAAGGGGACGGGGACCCTGCTGTATATTACAGTGTTATCGGTACGGCGGGAAAGGGGACGGGGACCCTGCTGTATATTACAGTGTTATCGGTACAGCAGGAAAGGGGACGGGGTCCCTGCTGTATATTACAGTGTTATCGGTACGGCGGGAAAGGGGACGTTGTCCCTGCTGTATATTACAGTGTTATCGGTACGGCGGGAAAGGGGACGGGGTCCCTGCTGTATATTACAGTGTTATCGGTACAGCAGGAAAGGGGACGGTGTCCCTGCTGTATATTACAGTGTTATCGGTACAGCGGGAATGGGGACGGGGTCCCTGCTGAATATTACAGTGTTATCGGTCCGGCGGGAAAGTGGACAGGGTCCCTGCTGTATATTACAGTGTTATCGGTACGGCGGGAAAGGGGACGGGGTCCCTGCTGTATATTACAGTGTTATCGGTACGGCGGGAAAGGGGACAGGGTCCCTGCTGTATATTACTGTGTTATCGGTACGGCGGGAAAGGGGACGGGGTCCCTGCTGTATATTCAATGTTATCGGTATGGCAGGAAAGGGGACGGGGTCCCTGCTGTATATTACAGTGTTATCCGTATGGCGGGAAAGGGGACAGAGTTCCTGCTGTATATTACAGTGCTTTTGGTACGGCGGGAAAGGGGACGGGGTCCCTGCTGTATAATAAAATGTTATCTGTACGGCGGAAAAGAGGACAGGGTCCCTGCTGTATATTACTGTGTTATCGGTATGGCGGGAAAGGGGACGGGGCCCCTGCTGTATATTACAATGTTATCGGTACGGCGGGAAAGGGGACAGAGTCCCTGCTGTATATTACAGTGTTATCGATACGGCGGGAAAGGGACGGGGTCTCTGCTGTATAATACAGTGTTATCGGTACGGCGGGAAAGGGGACGGGGACCCTGCTGTATATTACAGTGTTATCGGTACAGCGGGAAAGGGGACGGGGTCCCTGCTGTATATTACAGTGTTATCGGTACGGCAGGAAAGGGGACAGGGTCACTGCTGTATATTACAGAGTTATCGGTACGGCGGGAAAGGGGACGGGGACCCTGCTGTATACTACAGTGTTATCGGTACGGCGGGAAAGGTGACGGGGTCCCTGCTGTATATTACAGTGTTATCGGTACTGCGGGAAAGGGGACAGGGTCCCTGCTGTATATTACAGTGTTATCGGTACGGCGGGAAAGGGGACGGGGACCCTGCTGTATATTACAGTGTTATCGGTATGGCGGGAAAGGGGACGGGGCCCCTGCTGTATATTACAATGTTATCGGTACGGCGGGAAAGGTGACAGAGTCCCTGCTGTATATTACAGTGTTATCGATACGGCGGGAAAGGGACGGGGTCTCTGCTGTATAATACAGTGTTATCGGTACGGCGGGAAAGGGGACGGGGACCCTGCTGTATATTACAGTGTTATCGGTACAGCGGGAAAGGGGACGGGGTCCCTGCTGTATATTACAGTGTTATCGGTACGGCAGGAAAGGGGACAGGGTCACTGCTGTATATTACAGAGTTATCGGTACGGCGGGAAAGGGGACGGGGACCCTGCTGTATACTACAGTATTATCGGTACGGCGGGAAAGGTGATGGGGTCCCTGCTGTATATTACAGTGTTATCGGTACGGCGGGAAAGGGGACAGGGTCCCTGCTGTATATTACAGTGTTATCGGTATGGCGGGAAAGGGGACGGGGCCCCTGCTGTATATTACAGTGTTATCGGTACGGCGGGAAAGGGGACAGAGTCCCTGCTGTATATTACAGTGTTATCGATACGGCGGGAAAGGGACGGGGTCTCTGCTGTATAATACAGTGTTATCGGTACGGCGGGAAAGGGGACGGGGACCCTGCTGTATATTACAGTGTTATCGGTACGGCGGGAAAGGGGACGGGGACCCTGCTGTATATTACAGTGTTATCGGTACAGCAGGAAAGGGGACGGGGTCCCTGCTGTATATTACAGTGTTATCGGTACGGCGGGAAAGGGGACGGGGACCCTGCTGTATATTACAGTGTTATCGGTACGGCGGGAAAGGGGACGGGGTCCCTGCTGTATATTACAGTGTTATCGGTACAGCAGGAAAGGGGACGGTGTCCCTGCTGTATATTACAGTGTTATCGGTACAGCGGGAATGGGGACGGGGTCCCTGCTGAATATTACAGTGTTATCGGTCCGGCGGGAAAGTGGACAGGGTCCCTGCTGTATATTACAGTGTTATCGGTACGGCGGGAAAGGGGACGGGGTCCCTGCTGTATATTACAGTGTTATCGGTACGGCGGGAAAGGGGACAGGGTCCCTGCTGTATATTACTGTGTTATCGGTACGGCGGGAAAGGGGACGGGGTCCCTGCTGTATATTCAATGTTATCGGTATGGCAGGAAAGGGGACGGGGTCCCTGCTGTATATTACAGTGTTATCCGTATGGCGGGAAAGGGGACAGAGTTCCTGCTGTATATTACAGTGCTTTTGGTACGGCGGGAAAGGGGACGGGGTCCCTGCTGTATAATAAAATGTTATCTGTACGGCGGAAAAGAGGACAGGGTCCCTGCTGTATATTACTGTGTTATCGGTACGGCGGGAAAGGGTCGGGGTCCCTGCTGTATATTCAATGTTATCGGTATGGCAGGAAAGGGGACGGGGTCCCTGCTGTATATTACAGTGTTATCCGTATGGCGGGAAAGAGGACAGATTCCCTGCTGTATATTACAGTGTTATCGGTACGGCGGGAAAGGGGACGGGGACCCTGCTGTATAATACAGTGTTATCGGTACAGCGGGAAAGGGGACGGGGTCCCTGCTGTATAATACAGTGTTATCGGTACAGCGGGAAAGGGGACGGGGTCCCTGCTGTATATTACAGTGTTATCGGTACGGCGGGAAAGGGGACAGAGTCCCTGCTGTATATTACAGTGTTATCGGTACGGCGGGAAAGGGGACGGGGTCCCTGCTGTATATTACAGTGTTATCGGTACGGCGGGAAAGGGGACGCAGTCCCTGCTGTATATTACGGTGTTATCGGTACGGCGGGAATGGGGACGGGGTCCCTGCTGTATATTACAGTGTTATCGGTACGGCGGGAAAGGGGACGCAGTCCCTGCTGTATATTACAGTGTTATCGGTACGGCGGGAAAGGGGACGGGGTCCCTGCAGTATATTACATTGTTAACGGTACGGCGGGAAAGGGGATGGGGTGCCTGCTGAATATTACAGTGTTATCGGTACGGCGGGAATGGGGACGGGGTCCCTGCCGTATATTGCAGTGTTATCGGTACGGCGGGAAAGGGGACGGGGTCCCTGCTGTATATTACAGTGTTATAGGTACGGCGGGAAAGGGTACGGGGTCCCTGCTGTATATTACAGTGTTATCGGTACGGCGGGAAAGGGTCGGGGTCACTGCTGTATATTACAGTGTTATAGGTACGGCGGGAAAGGGTACGGGGTCCCTGCTGTATATTACAGTGTTATCGGTACGGCGGGAAAGGGTCGGGGTCACTGCTGTATGTTAAAGTGTTATAGGTACGGCGGGAAAGGGTACGGGGTCCCTGCTGTACATTACAGTGTTATCGGTACGGCAGGAAAGGGGACGGGGTCCCTGCTGTATATTTCAGTGTTATCGGTACGGCAGGAAAGGGGACGGGGTCCCTGCTGTATATTACAGTGTTATCGGTACGGCGGGAAAGGGGACGGGGACCCTGCTGTATATTACAGTGTTATCGGTACGGCAGGAAAGGGGACGGGGTCCCTGCTGTATATTACAGTGTTATCGGTATGGCGGGAAAGGGGACGGGGCCCCTGCTGTATATTACAGTGTTATCGGTACGGCGGGAAAGGGGACAGGGTCCCTGCTGTATATTACAGTGTTATCGGTATGGCGGGAAAGGGGACGGGGCCCCTGCTGTATATTACAATGTTATCGGTACGGCGGGAAAGGGGACAGGGTCCCTGCTGTATATTACAGTGTTATCGATACGGCGGGAAAGGGACGGGGTCTCTGCTGTATAATACAGTGTTATCGGTACGGCGGGAAAGGGGACGGGGACCCTGCTGTATATTACAGTGTTATCGGTACAGCGGGAAAGGGGACGGGGTCCCTGCTGTATATTACAGTGTTATCGGTACGGCAGGAAAGGGGACAGGGTCACTGCTGTATATTACAGAGTTATCGGTACGGCGGGAAAGGGGACGGTGTCCCTGCTGTATACTACAGTGTTATCGGTACGGCGGGAAAGGTGACGGGGTCCCTGCTGTATATTACAGTGTTATCGGTACGGCGGGAAAGGGGACAGGGTCCCTGCTGTATATTACAGTGTTATCGGTATGGCGGGAAAGGGGACGGGGCCCCTGCTGTATAATACAGTGTTATCGGTACGGCGGGAAAGGGGACAGAGTCCCTGCTGTATATTACAGTGTTATCGATACGGCGGGAAAGGGACGGGGTCTCTGCTGTATATTACAGTGTTATAGGTACGGCGGGAAAGGGTACGGGGTCCCTGCTGTATATTACAGTGTTATCGGTATGGCGGGAAAGGGTCGGGGTCACTGCTGTATGTTAAAGTGTTATAGGTACGGCGGGAAAGGGTACGGGGTCCCTGCTGTACATTACAGTGTTATCGGTACGGCAGGAAAGGGAACGGGGTCCCTGCTGTATATTTCAGTGTTATCGGTACGGCAGGAAAGGGGACGGGGTCCCTGCTGTATATTACAGTGTTATCGGTACGGCGGGAAAGGGGACAGAGTCCCTGCTGTATATTACAGTGTTATCGGTACGGCGGGAAAGGGGACGGGGTCCCTGCTGTATATTACGGTGTTATCGGTACGGCGGGAATGGGGACGGGGTCCCTGCTGTATATTACAGAGTTATCGGTACGGCGGGAAAGGGGACGGGGTCCCTGCTGTATATTACAGTGTTAACGGTACGGCGGGAATGGGGACGGGGTCCCTGCTGTATATTACAGAGTTATCGGTACGGCGGGAAAGGGGACGGGGTCCCTGCCGTATATTGCAGTGTTATCGGTACGGTGGGAAAGGAGACGCAGTCCCTGCTGTATATTACAGTGTTATCGGTGCGGCGGGAAAGGGGATGGGGTCCCTGCTGTATATTACAGTGTTATCGGTATGGCGGGAAAGGGGACGGGGACCCTGCTGTATATTACAGTGTTATCGGTATGGCGGGAAAGGGGACGGGGCCCCTGCTGTATATTACAATGTTATCGGTACGGCGGGAAAGGTGACAGAGTCCCTGCTGTATATTACAGTGTTATCGATACGGCGGGAAAGGGACGGGGTCTCTGCTGTATAATACAGTGTTATCGGTACGGCGGGAAAGGGGACGGGGACCCTGCTGTATATTACAGTGTTATCGGTACAGCGGGAAAGGGGACGGGGTCCCTGCTGTATATTACAGTGTTATCGGTACGGCAGGAAAGGGGACAGGGTCACTGCTGTATATTACAGAGTTATCGGTACGGCGGGAAAGGGGACGGGGACCCTGCTGTATACTACAGTATTATCGGTACGGCGGGAAAGGTGATGGGGTCCCTGCTGTATATTACAGTGTTATCGGTACGGCGGGAAAGGGGACAGGGTCCCTGCTGTATATTACAGTGTTATCGGTATGGCGGGAAAGGGGACGGGGCCCCTGCTGTATATTACAGTGTTATCGGTACGGCGGGAAAGGGGACAGAGTCCCTGCTGTATATTACAGTGTTATCGATACGGCGGGAAAGGGACGGGGTCTCTGCTGTATAATACAGTGTTATCGGTACGGCGGGAAAGGGGACGGGGACCCTGCTGTATATTACAGTGTTATCGGTACGGCGGGAAAGGGGACGGGGACCCTGCTGTATATTACAGTGTTATCGGTACAGCAGGAAAGGGGACGGGGTCCCTGCTGTATATTACAGTGTTATCGGTACGGCGGGAAAGGGGACGGGGACCCTGCTGTATATTACAGTGTTATCGGTACGGCGGGAAAGGGGACGGGGTCCCTGCTGTATATTACAGTGTTATCGGTACAGCAGGAAAGGGGACGGTGTCCCTGCTGTATATTACAGTGTTATCGGTACAGCGGGAATGGGGACGGGGTCCCTGCTGAATATTACAGTGTTATCGGTCCGGCGGGAAAGTGGACAGGGTCCCTGCTGTATATTACAGTGTTATCGGTACGGCGGGAAAGGGGACGGGGTCCCTGCTGTATATTACAGTGTTATCGGTACGGCGGGAAAGGGGACAGGGTCCCTGCTGTATATTACTGTGTTATCGGTACGGCGGGAAAGGGGACGGGGTCCCTGCTGTATATTCAATGTTATCGGTATGGCAGGAAAGGGGACGGGGTCCCTGCTGTATATTACAGTGTTATCCGTATGGCGGGAAAGGGGACAGAGTTCCTGCTGTATATTACAGTGCTTTTGGTACGGCGGGAAAGGGGACGGGGTCCCTGCTGTATAATAAAATGTTATCTGTACGGCGGAAAAGAGGACAGGGTCCCTGCTGTATATTACTGTGTTATCGGTACGGCGGGAAAGGGTCGGGGTCCCTGCTGTATATTCAATGTTATCGGTATGGCAGGAAAGGGGACGGGGTCCCTGCTGTATATTACAGTGTTATCCGTATGGCGGGAAAGAGGACAGATTCCCTGCTGTATATTACAGTGTTATCGGTACGGCGGGAAAGGGGACGGGGACCCTGCTGTATAATACAGTGTTATCGGTACAGCGGGAAAGGGGACGGGGTCCCTGCTGTATAATACAGTGTTATCGGTACAGCGGGAAAGGGGACGGGGTCCCTGCTGTATATTACAGTGTTATCGGTACGGCGGGAAAGGGGACAGAGTCCCTGCTGTATATTACAGTGTTATCGGTACGGCGGGAAAGGGGACGGGGTCCCTGCTGTATATTACAGTGTTATCGGTACGGCGGGAAAGGGGACGCAGTCCCTGCTGTATATTACGGTGTTATCGGTACGGCGGGAATGGGGACGGGGTCCCTGCTGTATATTACAGTGTTATCGGTACGGCGGGAAAGGGGACGCAGTCCCTGCTGTATATTACAGTGTTATCGGTACGGCGGGAAAGGGGACGGGGTCCCTGCAGTATATTACATTGTTAACGGTACGGCGGGAAAGGGGATGGGGTGCCTGCTGAATATTACAGTGTTATCGGTACGGCGGGAATGGGGACGGGGTCCCTGCCGTATATTGCAGTGTTATCGGTACGGCGGGAAAGGGGACGGGGTCCCTGCTGTATATTACAGTGTTATAGGTACGGCGGGAAAGGGTACGGGGTCCCTGCTGTATATTACAGTGTTATCGGTACGGCGGGAAAGGGTCGGGGTCACTGCTGTATATTACAGTGTTATAGGTACGGCGGGAAAGGGTACGGGGTCCCTGCTGTATATTACAGTGTTATCGGTACGGCGGGAAAGGGTCGGGGTCACTGCTGTATGTTAAAGTGTTATAGGTACGGCGGGAAAGGGTACGGGGTCCCTGCTGTACATTACAGTGTTATCGGTACGGCAGGAAAGGGGACGGGGTCCCTGCTGTATATTTCAGTGTTATCGGTACGGCAGGAAAGGGGACGGGGTCCCTGCTGTATATTACAGTGTTATCGGTACGGCGGGAAAGGGGACGGGGACCCTGCTGTATATTACAGTGTTATCGGTACGGCAGGAAAGGGGACGGGGTCCCTGCTGTATATTACAGTGTTATCGGTATGGCGGGAAAGGGGACGGGGCCCCTGCTGTATATTACAGTGTTATCGGTACGGCGGGAAAGGGGACAGGGTCCCTGCTGTATATTACAGTGTTATCGGTATGGCGGGAAAGGGGACGGGGCCCCTGCTGTATATTACAATGTTATCGGTACGGCGGGAAAGGGGACAGGGTCCCTGCTGTATATTACAGTGTTATCGATACGGCGGGAAAGGGACGGGGTCTCTGCTGTATAATACAGTGTTATCGGTACGGCGGGAAAGGGGACGGGGACCCTGCTGTATATTACAGTGTTATCGGTACAGCGGGAAAGGGGACGGGGTCCCTGCTGTATATTACAGTGTTATCGGTACGGCAGGAAAGGGGACAGGGTCACTGCTGTATATTACAGAGTTATCGGTACGGCGGGAAAGGGGACGGTGTCCCTGCTGTATACTACAGTGTTATCGGTACGGCGGGAAAGGTGACGGGGTCCCTGCTGTATATTACAGTGTTATCGGTACGGCGGGAAAGGGGACAGGGTCCCTGCTGTATATTACAGTGTTATCGGTATGGCGGGAAAGGGGACGGGGCCCCTGCTGTATAATACAGTGTTATCGGTACGGCGGGAAAGGGGACAGAGTCCCTGCTGTATATTACAGTGTTATCGATACGGCGGGAAAGGGACGGGGTCTCTGCTGTATATTACAGTGTTATAGGTACGGCGGGAAAGGGTACGGGGTCCCTGCTGTATATTACAGTGTTATCGGTATGGCGGGAAAGGGTCGGGGTCACTGCTGTATGTTAAAGTGTTATAGGTACGGCGGGAAAGGGTACGGGGTCCCTGCTGTACATTACAGTGTTATCGGTACGGCAGGAAAGGGAACGGGGTCCCTGCTGTATATTTCAGTGTTATCGGTACGGCAGGAAAGGGGACGGGGTCCCTGCTGTATATTACAGTGTTATCGGTACGGCGGGAAAGGGGACAGAGTCCCTGCTGTATATTACAGTGTTATCGGTACGGCGGGAAAGGGGACGGGGTCCCTGCTGTATATTACGGTGTTATCGGTACGGCGGGAATGGGGACGGGGTCCCTGCTGTATATTACAGAGTTATCGGTACGGCGGGAAAGGGGACGGGGTCCCTGCTGTATATTACAGTGTTAACGGTACGGCGGGAATGGGGACGGGGTCCCTGCTGTATATTACAGAGTTATCGGTACGGCGGGAAAGGGGACGGGGTCCCTGCCGTATATTGCAGTGTTATCGGTACGGTGGGAAAGGAGACGCAGTCCCTGCTGTATATTACAGTGTTATCGGTGCGGCGGGAAAGGGGATGGGGTCCCTGCTGTATATTACAGTGTTATCGGTATGGCGGGAAAGGGGACGGGGACCCTGCTGTATATTACAGTGTTATCGGTACGGCGGGAAAGGGTCGGGGTCACTGCTGTATATTACAGTGTTCTCGGTACGGCGGGAAAGGGGATGGGGTCCCTGCTGTATATTACAGTGTTATCGGTACGGCGGGAAAGAGGACGGGGACCCTGCTGTATATTACAGTGTTATCGGTATGGCGGGAAAGGGGACGGGGCCCCTGCTGTATATTACAATGTTATCGGTACGGCGGGAAAGGTGACAGAGTCCCTGCTGTATATTACAGTGTTATCGATACGGCGGGAAAGGGACGGGGTCTCTGCTGTATAATACAGTGTTATCGGTACGGCGGGAAAGGGGACGGGGACCCTGCTGTATATTACAGTGTTATCGGTACAGCGGGAAAGGGGACGGGGTCCCTGCTGTATATTACAGTGTTATCGGTACGGCAGGAAAGGGGACAGGGTCACTGCTGTATATTACAGAGTTATCGGTACGGCGGGAAAGGGGACGGGGACCCTGCTGTATACTACAGTATTATCGGTACGGCGGGAAAGGTGATGGGGTCCCTGCTGTATATTACAGTGTTATCGGTACGGCGGGAAAGGGGACAGGGTCCCTGCTGTATATTACAGTGTTATCGGTATGGCGGGAAAGGGGACGGGGCCCCTGCTGTATATTACAGTGTTATCGGTACGGCGGGAAAGGGGACAGAGTCCCTGCTGTATATTACAGTGTTATCGATACGGCGGGAAAGGGACGGGGTCTCTGCTGTATAATACAGTGTTATCGGTACGGCGGGAAAGGGGACGGGGACCCTGCTGTATATTACAGTGTTATCGGTACGGCGGGAAAGGGGACGGGGACCCTGCTGTATATTACAGTGTTATCGGTACAGCAGGAAAGGGGACGGGGTCCCTGCTGTATATTACAGTGTTATCGGTACGGCGGGAAAGGGGACGGGGACCCTGCTGTATATTACAGTGTTATCGGTACGGCGGGAAAGGGGACGGGGTCCCTGCTGTATATTACAGTGTTATCGGTACAGCAGGAAAGGGGACGGTGTCCCTGCTGTATATTACAGTGTTATCGGTACAGCGGGAATGGGGACGGGGTCCCTGCTGAATATTACAGTGTTATCGGTCCGGCGGGAAAGTGGACAGGGTCCCTGCTGTATATTACAGTGTTATCGGTACGGCGGGAAAGGGGACGGGGTCCCTGCTGTATATTACAGTGTTATCGGTACGGCGGGAAAGGGGACAGGGTCCCTGCTGTATATTACTGTGTTATCGGTACGGCGGGAAAGGGGACGGGGTCCCTGCTGTATATTCAATGTTATCGGTATGGCAGGAAAGGGGACGGGGTCCCTGCTGTATATTACAGTGTTATCCGTATGGCGGGAAAGGGGACAGAGTTCCTGCTGTATATTACAGTGCTTTTGGTACGGCGGGAAAGGGGACGGGGTCCCTGCTGTATAATAAAATGTTATCTGTACGGCGGAAAAGAGGACAGGGTCCCTGCTGTATATTACTGTGTTATCGGTACGGCGGGAAAGGGTCGGGGTCCCTGCTGTATATTCAATGTTATCGGTATGGCAGGAAAGGGGACGGGGTCCCTGCTGTATATTACAGTGTTATCCGTATGGCGGGAAAGAGGACAGATTCCCTGCTGTATATTACAGTGTTATCGGTACGGCGGGAAAGGGGACGGGGACCCTGCTGTATAATACAGTGTTATCGGTACAGCGGGAAAGGGGACGGGGTCCCTGCTGTATAATACAGTGTTATCGGTACAGCGGGAAAGGGGACGGGGTCCCTGCTGTATATTACAGTGTTATCGGTACGGCGGGAAAGGGGACAGAGTCCCTGCTGTATATTACAGTGTTATCGGTACGGCGGGAAAGGGGACGGGGTCCCTGCTGTATATTACAGTGTTATCGGTACGGCGGGAAAGGGGACGCAGTCCCTGCTGTATATTACGGTGTTATCGGTACGGCGGGAATGGGGACGGGGTCCCTGCTGTATATTACAGTGTTATCGGTACGGCGGGAAAGGGGACGCAGTCCCTGCTGTATATTACAGTGTTATCGGTACGGCGGGAAAGGGGACTGGGTCCCTGCAGTATATTACATTGTTAACGGTACGGCGGGAAAGGGGATGGGGTGCCTGCTGAATATTACAGTGTTATCGGTACGGCGGGAATGGGGACGGGGTCCCTGCCGTATATTGCAGTGTTATCGGTACGGCGGGAAAGGGGACGGGGTCCCTGCTGTATATTACAGTGTTATAGGTACGGCGGGAAAGGGTACGGGGTCCCTGCTGTATATTACAGTGTTATCGGTACGGCGGGAAAGGGTCGGGGTCACTGCTGTATATTACAGTGTTATAGGTACGGCGGGAAAGGGTACGGGGTCCCTGCTGTATATTACAGTGTTATCGGTACGGCGGGAAAGGGTCGGGGTCACTGCTGTATGTTAAAGTGTTATAGGTACGGCGGGAAAGGGTACGGGGTCCCTGCTGTACATTACAGTGTTATCGGTACGGCAGGAAAGGGGACGGGGTCCCTGCTGTATATTTCAGTGTTATCGGTACGGCAGGAAAGGGGACGGGGTCCCTGCTGTATATTACAGTGTTATCGGTACGGCGGGAAAGGGGACGGGGACCCTGCTGTATATTACAGTGTTATCGGTACGGCAGGAAAGGGGACGGGGTCCCTGCTGTATATTACAGTGTTATCGGTATGGCGGGAAAGGGGACGGGGCCCCTGCTGTATATTACAGTGTTATCGGTACGGCGGGAAAGGGGACAGGGTCCCTGCTGTATATTACAGTGTTATCGGTATGGCGGGAAAGGGGACGGGGCCCCTGCTGTATATTACAATGTTATCGGTACGGCGGGAAAGGGGACAGGGTCCCTGCTGTATATTACAGTGTTATCGATACGGCGGGAAAGGGACGGGGTCTCTGCTGTATAATACAGTGTTATCGGTACGGCGGGAAAGGGGACGGGGACCCTGCTGTATATTACAGTGTTATCGGTACAGCGGGAAAGGGGACGGGGTCCCTGCTGTATATTACAGTGTTATCGGTACGGCAGGAAAGGGGACAGGGTCACTGCTGTATATTACAGAGTTATCGGTACGGCGGGAAAGGGGACGGTGTCCCTGCTGTATACTACAGTGTTATCGGTACGGCGGGAAAGGTGACGGGGTCCCTGCTGTATATTACAGTGTTATCGGTACGGCGGGAAAGGGGACAGGGTCCCTGCTGTATATTACAGTGTTATCGGTATGGCGGGAAAGGGGACGGGGCCCCTGCTGTATAATACAGTGTTATCGGTACGGCGGGAAAGGGGACAGAGTCCCTGCTGTATATTACAGTGTTATCGATACGGCGGGAAAGGGACGGGGTCTCTGCTGTATATTACAGTGTTATAGGTACGGCGGGAAAGGGTACGGGGTCCCTGCTGTATATTACAGTGTTATCGGTATGGCGGGAAAGGGTCGGGGTCACTGCTGTATGTTAAAGTGTTATAGGTACGGCGGGAAAGGGTACGGGGTCCCTGCTGTACATTACAGTGTTATCGGTACGGCAGGAAAGGGAACGGGGTCCCTGCTGTATATTTCAGTGTTATCGGTACGGCAGGAAAGGGGACGGGGTCCCTGCTGTATATTACAGTGTTATCGGTACGGCGGGAAAGGGGACAGAGTCCCTGCTGTATATTACAGTGTTATCGGTACGGCGGGAAAGGGGACGGGGTCCCTGCTGTATATTACGGTGTTATCGGTACGGCGGGAATGGGGACGGGGTCCCTGCTGTATATTACAGAGTTATCGGTACGGCGGGAAAGGGGACGGGGTCCCTGCTGTATATTACAGTGTTAACGGTACGGCGGGAATGGGGACGGGGTCCCTGCTGTATATTACAGAGTTATCGGTACGGCGGGAAAGGGGACGGGGTCCCTGCCGTATATTGCAGTGTTATCGGTACGGTGGGAAAGGAGACGCAGTCCCTGCTGTATATTACAGTGTTATCGGTGCGGCGGGAAAGGGGATGGGGTCCCTGCTGTATATTACAGTGTTATCGGTATGGCGGGAAAGGGGACGGGGACCCTGCTGTATATTACAGTGTTATCGGTACGGCGGGAAAGGGTCGGGGTCACTGCTGTATATTACAGTGTTCTCGGTACGGCGGGAAAGGGGATGGGGTCCCTGCTGTATATTACAGTCTTATCGGTACGGCGGGAAAGGGGACGGGGTCCCTGCTGTATATTACAGTGTTATCGGTACGGCGGGAAAGGGTCGGGGTCAGTGCTGTATATTACAGTGTTATCGGTACGGCGGGAAAGGGTCGGGGTCACTGCTGTATATTACAGTGTTATAGGTACGGCGGGAAAGGGTACGGGGTCCCTGCTGTATATTACAGTGTTATCGGTACGGCGGGAAAGGGTCGGGGTCACTGCTGTATGTTAAAGTGTTATAGGTACGGCGGGAAAGGGTACGGGGTCCCTGCTGTACATTACAGTGTTATCGGTACGGCAGGAAAGGGGACGGGGTCCCTGCTGTATATTTCAGTGTTATCGGTACGGCAGGAAAGGGGACGGGGTCCCTGCTGTATATTACAGTGTTATCGGTACGGCGGGAAAGGGGACGGGGACCCTGCTGTATATTACAGTGTTATCGGTACGGCAGGAAAGGGGACGGGGTCCCTGCTGTATATTACAGTGTTATCGGTACAGCGGGAAAGGGGACGGGGTCCCTGCTGTATATTACAGTGTTATGGGTACGGCGGGAAAGGGGATGGGGTCCCTGCTGTATCTTACAGTGTTATCGGTACGGCGGGAAAGGGGACGGGGACCCTGCTGTATACTACAGTGTTATCGGTACGGCGGGAAAGGGGACGGGGTCCCTGCTGTATATTACAGTGTTATCGGTACGGCGGGAAAGGGGACAGAGTCCCTGCTGTATATTACAGTGTTATCGGTACGGCAGGAAAGGGGACGGGGTCCCTGCTGTATATTACAGTGTTATCGGTATGGCGGGAAAGGGGACGGGGACCCCGCTGTATAATACAGTGTTATCGGTACGGCAGGAAAGGGGACAGGGTCCCTGCTGTATATTACAGTGTTATCGGTACGGCAGGAAAGGGGACGGGGTCCCTGCTGTATATTACAGTGTTATCGGTACGGCGGGAAAGGGGACGGGGTCCCTGCTGTATATTACAGTGTTATCGGTACGGCAGGAAAGGGGACGGGGTCTCTGCTGTATATTACAGTGTTATCGGTACGGCAGGAAAGGGGACGGGTTCTCTGTTGTATATTACAGTGATATCGGTACGGCGGGAAAGGGGACGGGGTCCCTGCTGTATATTACAGTGTTATCGATACGGCAGGAAAGGGGACAGGGTCCCTGCTGTATATTACAGTGTTATCGGTACGGCAGGAAAGGGGACGGAGTCCCTGCTGTATATTACAGTGTTATCGGTACGGTGGGAAAGAAGACGGGGTCCCTGCTGTATATTACAGTGTTATCGGTACGGCAGGAAAGGGGACGTGGAACCTGCTGTATATTACAGTGTTATCGGTATGGCGGGAAAGGGGACGGGGTCCCTGCTGTATCTTACAGTGTTATCGATACGGCAGGAAAGGGGACGGGGTCCCTGCTGTATATTCAATGTTATCGGTATGGCAGGAAAGGGGACGGGGTCCCTGCTGTATATTACAGTGTTATCGGAACGGCGTGAATGGGGACGGGGTCCCTGCTGTATCTTACAGTGTTATCGATACGGCAGGAAAGGGGACGGGGTCCCTGCTGTATATTCAATGTTATCGGTATGGCAGGAAAGGGGACGGGGTCCCTGCTGTATATTACAGTGTTATCGGAACGGCGTGAATGGGGACAGGTTACCTGCTGTATATGACACTGTTATCGGTACGGCGGGAAAGGGGACGGGGTCCCTGCTGTATATTACAGTGTTATGGGTACGGCGGGAAAGGGGACGGGGTCCCTGCTGTATATTACAGTGTTATCAGTACGGCGGGAAAGGGGACGGGACCCTGCTGTATATTACAGTGTTATCGGTACGGCGGGAAAGGGGATGGGGTCCCTGCTGTATATTACAGTGTTATCGGTATGGCGGGAAAGGGGACGGGGACCCTGCTGTATATTACAGTGTTATCGGTACGGCGGGAAAGGGGACGGGGTCACTGCTGTATATTACAGTGTTCTCGGTACGGCGGGAAAGGGAACGGGCTCCCTGCTGTATATTACAGTGTTATCGGTACGGCGGGAAAGGGGACGTCGTCCCTGCTGTATATTACAGTGTTATCGGTACGGCGGGAAAGGGGACAGGGTCCCTGCTGTATATTACAGTGTTATGGGGACGGCGGGAAAGGGGACGGGGTCCCTGCTGTATATTACAGTGTTATCGGTACGGCGGGAAAGGGAACGGGGACCTTGTTGTATATTACAGTGTTATGGGTACGGCGCGAAAGGGGACAGGGTCCCTGCTGTATATTACAGTGTTATGGGGACGGCGGGAAAGGGGACAGGGTCCCTGCTGTATATTACAGTGTTATCGGTACGGCGGGAATGGGGACGGTGTCCCTGCTGTATATGAGAGTGTTATCGGTATGGCGGGAAAGGGGACGTGGTCCCTGCTGTATTTGACAGTGTTATCGGTACGGTGGGAAAGGGGACAGGGTCCCTGCTGTATATTACAGTGTTATCGGTACAGCGGGAAAGGGGAAGGGGTTCTCTGCTGTATATGACAGTGTTATCGGTACGGCGGGAAAGGGGACAGGGTCCCTGCTGTATATTACAGTGTTATCGGTACGGCGGGAAAGGGGACGGGGACACTGCGGTATAATACAGTGTTATCGGTATGGCGGGAAAGGGGACGGGGTCCCTGCTGTATATTACATTGTTATCGGTACGGCGGGAAATGGGACGGGGTCCCTGCTGTATATTACATTGTGATCGGTACGGCGGGAAAGGGGACGGGGACCCTGCTGTATATTACAGTGTTATCGGTACGGCGGGAAAGGGGACGGGGTCACTGCTGTATATTACAGTGTTATCGGTACAGCGGGAAAGGGGACGGTGTACCTGCTGTATATTACAGTGTTATCGGTACGGCGGGAATGGGGACGGGGTCCCTGCTGTATAATACAATGTTATCGGTACGGCGGGAAAGGGGACGGGGTCACTGCCGTATATTACAGTGTTATCGGTACGGCGGGAAAGGGGACGGGGTCCCTGCTGTATATTACAGTGTTATCGGTACGGTGGGAAAGCGGACGGGGTCCCTGCTGTATATTACAGTGTTATCGGTATGGCGGGAAAGGGGACGGGGTCCCTGCTGCATAATACAGTGTTATTGGTACGGCGGGAAAGGGGACGGGGACCCTGCTGTAAATTACAGTGTTATCGGTACGGCGGGAAAGGGGACGGGGTCCCTGCTGTATATTACAGTGTTATCGGTACGGCGGGAAAGGGGACGGGGTCCCTGCTGGATATTACAGTGTTATCGGTTCGGCGGGAAAGGGGACAGGGTTCCTGCTGTATATTACAGTGTTATCGGTACGGCGGGAAAGGGGACGGGGTCCCTGCTGTATATTACAGTGTTATCGGTACGGCGGGAAAGGGGACGGTGTCCCTGCTGTATATTGCAGTGTTATCGGTACAGCGGGAACGGGGACGAGGTCCCTGCTGTATATTACAGTATTATTGGTACGGCGGGAAAGGGGACGGGGTCCCTGCTGTATATTACAGTGTTATCGGTACGGCGGGAAAGGGGACGGAGTCCCTGCTGTATATTACAGTGTTATCGGTACAGCAGGGAAGGGGACGGGATCCCTGCTGTATATTACACTGTTTTCGGTACGGCGGGAAAGGGAACGGGCTCCCTGCTGTATATTACAGTGTTATCGGTACGGCGGGAAAGGGAACGGGGACCTTGTTGTATATTACAGTGTTATGGGTACGGCGCGAAAGGGGACAGGGTCCCTGCTGTATATTACAGTGTTATGGGGACGGCGGGAAAGGGGACAGGGTCCCTGCTGTATATTACAGTGTTATCGGTACGGCGGGAATGGGGACGGTGTCCCTGCTGTATATGAGAGTGTTATCGGTATGGCGGGAAAGGGGACGTGGTCCCTGCTGTATTTGACAGTGTTATCGGTACGGTGGGAAAGGGGACAGGGTCCCTGCTGTATATTACAGTGTTATCGGTACAGCGGGAAAGGGGAAGGGGTTCTCTGCTGTATATGACAGTGTTATCGGTACGGCGGGAAAGGGGACAGGGTCCCTGCTGTATATTACAGTGTTATCGGTACGGCGGGAAAGGGGACGGGGACACTGCGGTATAATACAGTGTTATCGGTATGGCGGGAAAGGGGACGGGGTCCCTGCTGTATATTACATTGTTATCGGTACGGCGGGAAAGGGGACGGGGTCCCTGCTGTATATTACATTGTGATCGGTACGGCGGGAAAGGGGACGGGGACCCTGCTGTATATTACAGTGTTATCGGTACGGCGGGAAAGGGGACGGGGTCACTGCTGTATATTACAGTGTTATCGGTACAGCGGGAAAGGGGACGGTGTACCTGCTGTATATTACAGTGTTATCGGTACGGCGGGAATGGGGACGGGGTCCCTGCTGTATAAGACAATGTTATCGGTACGGCGGGAAAGGGGACGGGGTCACTGCCGTATATTACAGTGTTATCGGTACGGCGGGAAAGGGGACGGGGTCCCTGCTGTATATTACAGTGTTATCGGTACGGTGGGAAAGCGGACGGGGTCCCTGCTGTATATTACAGTGTTATCGGTATGGCGGGAAAGGGGACGGGGTCCCTGCTGCATAATACAGTGTTATTGGTACGGCGGGAAAGGGGACGGGGACCCTGCTGTAAATTACAGTGTTATCGGTACGGCGGGAAAGGGGACGGGGTCCCTGCTGTATATTACAGTGTTATCGGTACGGCGGGAAAGGGGACGGGGTCCCTGCTGGATATTACAGTGTTATCGGTTCGGCGGGAAAGGGGACAGGGTTCCTGCTGTATATTACAGTGTTATCGGTACGGCGGGAAAGGGGACGGGGTCCCTGCTGTATATTACAGTGTTATCGGTACGGCGGGAAAGGGGACGGTGTCCCTGCTGTATATTGCAGTGTTATCGGTACAGCGGGAACGGGGACGAGGTCCCTGCTGTATATTACAGTATTATTGGTACGGCGGGAAAGGGGACGGGGTCCCTGCTGTATATTACAGTGTTATCGGTACGGCGGGAAAGGGGACGGAGTCCCTGCTGTATATTACAGTGTTATCGGTACAGCAGGGAAGGGGACGGGATCCCTGCTGTATATTACACTGTTTTCGGTACGGCGGGAAAGGGGACAGGGTCCCTGCTGTATATTACAGTGTTATCGGTACAGCAGGAAAGGGGACAGGGTCACTGCTGTATATTACAGTGTTATCGGTACGGCGGGAAAGGAACGGATCCCCTGCTGTATTTTACAGTGTTATCGGTACGGCGGGAAAGGGGACGGGATCCTTGCTGTATATTACAGTGTTATCGGAACAGCAGTAAAGGGGACGGGGTCCCTGCTGAATATTACAGTGTTATAGTTACGGCGGAAATGGGTCAGGTTCCCTGCTGTATATTACAGTGTTATCGGTACGGCGGGAAAGTGGACGGGGTCCCAGCTCTATTTTACAGTGTTATCGGTACGGCAGGAAAGGGGACGGGGTCCCTGCTGTATATTACAGTGTTATGGGTACGGCGGGAAAGGGGACAGGGTCCCTGCTGTATATTACAGTGTTATGGGGACGGCGGGAAAGGGGACGGGGTCCCTGCTGTATATTACAGTGTTATCGGTACGGCAAGAAAGGGGACGGGGACCTTGTTGTATATTACAGTGTTATGGGTAGGGCGGGAAAGGGGACAGGGTCCCTGCTGTATATTACAGTGTTATCGGGACGGCGGGAATGGGGACGGTGTCCCTGCTGTATATGAGAGTGTTATCGGTATGGCGGGAAAGGGGACGGGGTCCCTGCTGTATATTGCAGTGTTATCGGTACGGCGGGAATGGGGACGGTGTCCCTGCTGTATATGAGAGTGTTATCGGTATGGCGGGAAAGGGGACGGGGTCCCTGCTGTATATGACAGTGTTATCGGTACGGTGGGAAAGGGGACAGGGACCCTGCTGTATATTACAGTGTTATCGGTACGGCGGGAAAGGGGACAGGGTCACTGCTGTATATTACAGTGTTATCGGTACAGCGGGAAAGGGGACGGTGTACCTGCTGTATATTACAGTGTTATCGGTACGGCGGGAATGTGGACGGGGTCCCTGCTGTATATTACAGTGTTATCGGTACGGCGGGAAAGGGGACGGGGTCTCTGCTGTATATTACAGTGTTATCGGTACGGCGGGAAAGAGGACGGGGACCCTGCTGTATATTACAGTGTTATCGGTACGGCGGGAAAGAGGACGGGGACCCTGCTGTATATTACAGTGTTATAGGAACGGCGGGAAAGGGGATGGGGTCCCTGCTGTATATTACAGTGTTATCGGTACGGCGGGAAAGGGGACAGAGTCCCTGCTGTATATTACAGTGTTATCGGTACGGCGGGAAAGGGGACGGGGTCCCTGCTGTATATGACAGTGTTATCGGTACGGTGGGAAAGGGGACGGGATCCCTGCTGTATATTACAGTGTTATCGGTACGGCGGGAAAGGGGACGGGGTCACTGCTGTATATTACAGTGTTATCGGTACGCCGGGAAAGGGGCAGGGTCCCTGCTGTATATTACAGTGTTATCGGTATGGCGGGAAAGGGAACGGGGTCTCTGCTGTATATTACAGTGTTGTCGGTACGGCGGGAAAGGGGACAGGGTCCCTGCTGTATATTACAGTGTTATCGGTACGGCGGGAAAGAGGACGACGACCCTGCTGTATATTACAGTGTTATCGGTACGGCGGGAAAGGGGACGGGGTCCCTGCTGTATATTACAGTGTTATCGGTACGGCGGGAAAGGGGACAGTGTCCCTGCTGTATAATACAGTGTTATCGGTACAGCGGGAAAGGGGACGGGGTCCCTGCTGTATATTACAGTGTTATCGGTACGGCGGGAAAGGGGATGGGGTCCCTGCTGTATATTACAGTGTTATCGGTACGGCGGGAATGGGGGCGGGGTCCCTGCTGTATATTACAGTGTTATCGGTACGGCGGGAAAGGGGATGGGGTCCCTGCTGTATATTACAGTGTTATCGGTACGGCGGGAAAGGGGACGGGGTCCCTGCTGTATATTACAGTGTTATCGGTACGGCGGGAAAGGGGACGGGGTCCCTGCTGTATATTACAGTGTTATCGGTACGCCGGGAAAGGGGACGGGGACCCTGCTGTATATTGCAGTGTTATCGGTACGGCGGGAAAGGGGACGGGGTCCCTGCTGTATATTACACTGTTATCGGTTCGGCGGGAAAGGGGACAGGGTTCCTGCTGTATATTACAGTGTTATCGGTACGGCGGGAAAGGGGACGGGGTCCCTGCTGTATATTACAGTGTTATCGGTACGGCGGGAAAGGGGACGGTGTCCCTGCTGTATATTGCAGTGTTATCGGTACAGCGGGAACGGGGACGAGGTCCCTGCTGTATATTACAGTGTTATTGGTACGGCGGGAAAGGGGACGGGGTCCCTGCTGTATATTACAGTGTTATCGGTACGGCGGGAAAGGGGACGGAGTCCCTGCTGTATATTACAGTGTTATCTGTACAGCAGGGAAGGGGACGGGATCCCTGCTGTATATTACACTGTTTTCGGTACGGCGGGAAAGGGGACAGGGTCCCTGCTGTATATTACAGTGTTATCGGTACAGCAGGAAAGGGGACAGGGTCACTGCTGTATATTACAGTGTTATCGGTACGGCGGGAAAGGAACGGGGTCCCTGCTGTATTTTACAGTGTTATCGGTACGGCGGGAAAGGGGACGGGATCCTTGCTGTATATTACAGTGTTATCGGAACAGCAGGAAAGGGGACGGGGTCCCTGCTGAATATTACAGTGTTATAGTTACGGCGGAAATGGGTCAGGTTCCCTGCTGTATATTACAGTGTTATCGGTACGGCGGGAAAGTGGACGGGGTCCCAGCTCTATTTTACAGTGTTATCGGAACGGCAGGAAAGGGGACGGGGTCCCTGCTGTATATTACAGTGTTATGGGTACGGCGGGAAAGGGGACAGGGTCCCTGCTGTATATTACAGTGTTATGGGGACGGCGGGAAAGGGGACGGGGTCCCTGCTGTATATTACAGTGTTATCGGTACGGCAAGAAAGGGGACGGGGACCTTGTTGTATATTACAGTGTTATGGGTATGGCGGGAAAGGGGACAGGGTCCCTGCTGTATATTACAGTGTTATCGGGACGGCGGGAATGGGGACGGTGTCCCTGCTGTATATGAGAGTGTTATCGGTATGGCGGGAAAGGGGACGGGGTCCCTGCTGTATATTACAGTGTTATCGGTACGGTGGGAAAGGGGACAGGGACCCTGCTGTATATTACAGTGTTATCGGTACGGCGGGAAAGGGGACGGGGTCACTGCTGTATATTACAGTGTTATCGGTACAGCGGGAAAGGGGACGGTGTACCTGCTGTATATTACAGTGTTATCGGTACGGCGGGAATGGGGACGGGGTCCCTGCTGTATATTACAGTGTTATCGGTACGGCGGGAAAGGGGACGGGGTCTCTGCTGTATATTACAGTGTTATCGGTACGGCGGGAAAGAGGACGGGGACCCTGCTGTATATTACAGTGTTATCGGTACGGCAGGAAAGGGGACGGGGTCCCTGCTGTATATTACAGTGTTATCGGTACGGCGGGAAAGAGGACGGGGACCCTGCTGTATATTACAGTGTTATCGGTACGGCGGGAAAGAGGACGGGGACCCTGCTGTATATTACAGTGTTATCGGAACGGCGGGAAAGGGGATGGGGTCCCTGCTGTATATTACAGTGTTATCGGTACGGCGGGAAAGGGGACAGAGTCCCTGCTGTATATTACAGTGTTATCGGTACGGCGGGAAAGGGGACGGGGTCCCTGCTGTATATGACAGTGTTATCGGTACGGTGGGAAAGGGGACGGGATCCCTGCTGTATATTACAGTGTTATCGGTACGGCGGGAAAGGGGACGGGGTCACTGCTGTATATTACAGTGTTATCGGTACGCCGGGAAAGGGGACAGGGTCCCTGCTGTATATTACAGTGTTATCGGTACGGCGGGAAAGGGAACGGGGTCTCTGCTGTATATTACAGTGTTATCGGTACGGCGGGAAAGGGGACAGGGTCCCTGCTGTATATTACAGTGTTTTCGGTAAGGCGGGAAAGAGGACGACGACCCTGCTGTATATTACAGTGTTATCGGCACGGCGGGAAAGGGGACGGGGTCCCTGCTGTATATTACAGTGTTATCGGTACGGCGGGAAAGGGGACGGGGTCCCTGCTGTATATGACAGTGTTATCGGTACGGTGGGAAAGGGGACGGGATCCCTGCTGTATATTACAGTGTTATCGGTACGGCGGTAAAGGGGACGGGGTCACTGCTGTATATTACAGTGTTATCGGTACGGCGGGAAAGGGGCAGGGTCCCTGCTGTATATTACAGTGTTATCGGTACGGCGGGAAAGGGAACGGGGTCTCTGCTGTATATTACAGTGTTGTCGGTACGGCGGGAAAGGGGACAGGGTCCCTGCTGTATATTACAGTGTTATCGGTACGGCGGGAAAGAGGACGACGACCCTGCTGTATATTACAGTGTTATCGGTACGGCGGGAAAGGGGACGGGGTCCCTGCTGTATGTTACAGTGTTATCGGTACGGCGGAAAAGGGGACAGTGTCCCTGCTGTATAATACAGTGTTATCGGTACGGCGGGAAAGGGGACGGGGTCCCTGCTGTATATTACAGTGTTATCGGTACGGCGGGAAAGGGGATGGGGTCCCTGCTGTATATTACAGTGTTATCGGTACGGCGGGAAAGGGGGCGGGGTCCCTGCTGTATATTACAGTGTTATCGGTACGGCGGGAAAGGGGATGGGGTTCCTGCTGTATATTACAGTGTTATCGGTACGGCGGGAAAGGGGACGGGGTCCCTGCTGTATATTACAGTGTTATCCGTACGGCGGGAAAGGGGACGGGGTCCCTGCTGTATATTACAGTGTTATCGGTACGCCGGGAAAGGGGACGGGGACCCTGCTGTATATTGCAGTGTTATCGGTACGGCGGGAAAGGGGACGGGGTCCCTGCTGTATATTACACTGTTATCGGTTCGGCGGGAAAGGGGACTGGGCCCCTGCTGTATATTACAGTGTTATCGGTACGGCGGGAAAGGGGACGGGGTCCCTGCTGTATATTACAGTGTTATCGGTACGGCGGGAAAGGGGACGGTGTCCCTGCTGTATATTGCAGTGTTATCGGTACAGCGGGAACGGGGACGAGGTCCCTGCTGTATATTACAGTGTTATTGGTACGGCGGGAAAGGGGACGGGGTCCCTGCTGTATATTACAGTGTTATCGGTACGGCGGGAAAGGGGACGGAGTCCCTGCTGTATATTGCAGTGTTATCTGTACAGCAGGGAAGGGGACGGGATCCCTGCTGTATATTACACTGTTTTCGGTACGGCGGGAAAGGGGACAGATCCCCTGCTGTATATTACAGTGTTATCGGTACAGCAGGAAAGGGGACAGGGTCACTGCTGTATATTACAGTGTTATCGGTACGGCGGGAAAGGAACGGGGTCCCTGCTGTATTTTACAGTGTTATCGGTACGGCGGGAAAGGGGACGGGATCCTTGCTGTATATTACAGTGTTATCGGAACAGCAGGAAAGGGGACGGGGTCCCTGCTGAATATTACAGTGTTATAGTTACGGCGGAAATGGGTCAGGTTCCCTGCTGTATATTACAGTGTTATCGGTACGGCGGGAAAGTGGACGGGGTCCCAGCTCTATTTTACAGTGTTATCGGTACGGCAGGAAAGGGGACGGGGTCCCTGCTGTATATTACAGTGTTATGGGTACGGCGGGAAAGGGGACAGGGTCCCTGCTGTATATTACAGTGTTATGGGGACGGCGGGAAAGGGGACGGGGTCCCTGCTGTATATTACAGTGTTATCGGTACGGCAAGAAAGGGGACGGGGACCTTGTTGTATATTACAGTGTTATGGGTATGGCGGGAAAGGGGACAGGGTCCCTGCTGTATATTACAGTGTTATCGGGACGGCGGGAATGGGGACGGTGTCCCTGCTGTATATGAGAGTGTTATCGGTATGGCGGGAAAGGGGACGGGGTCCCTGCTGTATATTACAGTGTTATCGGTACGGCGGGAATGGGGACGGTGTCCCTGCTGTATATGAGAGTGTTATCGGTATGGCGGGAAAGGGGACGGGGTCCCTGCTGTATATGACAGTGTTATCGGTACGGTGGGAAAGGGGACAGGGACCCTGCTGTATATTACAGTGTTATCGGTACGGCGGGAAAGGGGACGGGGTCACTGCTGTATATTACAGTGTTATCGGTACAGCGGGAAAGGGGACGGTGTACCTGCTGTATATTACAGTGTTATCGGTACGGCGGGAATGGGGACGGGGTCCCTGCTGTATATTACAGTGTTATCGGTACGGCGGGAAAGGGGACGGGGTCTCTGCTGTATATTACAGTGTTATCGGTACGGCGGGAAAGAGGACGGGGACCCTGCTGTATATTACAGTGTTATCGGTACGGCAGGAAAGGGGACGGGGTCCCTGCTGTATATTACAGTGTTATCGGTACGGCGGGAAAGAGGACGGGGACCCTGCTGTATAATACAGTGTTATCGGTACGGCGGGAAAGAGGACGGGGACCCTGCTGTATATTACAGTGTTATCGGAACGGCGGGAAAGGGGATGGGGTCCCTGCTGTATATTACAGTGTTATCGGTACGGCGGGAAAGGGGACAGAGTCCCTGCTGTATATTACAGTGTTATCGGTACGGCGGGAAAGGGGACGGGGTCCCTGCTGTATATGACAGTGTTATCGGTACGGTGGGAAAGGGGACGGGATCCCTGCTGTATATTACAGTGTTATCGGTACGGCGGGAAAGGGGACGGGGTCACTGCTGTATATTACAGTGTTATCGGTACGCCGGGAAAGGGGACAGGGTCCCTGCTGTATATTACAGTGTTATCGGTACGGCGGGAAAGGGAACGGGGTCTCTGCTGTATATTACAGTGTTATCGGTACGGCGGGAAAGGGGACAGGGTCCCTGCTGTATATTACAGTGTTTTCGGTACGGCGGGAAAGAGGACGACGACCCTGCTGTATATTACAGTGTTATCGGCACGGCGGGAAAGGGGACGGGGTCCCTGCTGTATATTACAGTGTTATCGGTACGGCGGGAAAGGGGACAGTGTCCCTGCTGTATAATACAGTGTTATCGGTACGGCGGGAAAGGGGACGGGGTCCCTGCTGTATATTACAGTGTTATCGGTACGGCGGGAAAGGGGATGGGGTCCCTGCTGTATATTACAGTGTTATCGGTACGGCGGGAAAGGGGGCGGGGTCCCTGCTGTATATTACAGTGTTATCGGTACGGCGGGAAAGGGGACGGGGTCCCTGCTGTATATTACAGTGTTATCGGTACGGCGGGAAAGGGAACGGTGTCCCTGCTGTATATTACAGTGTTGTCGGTCCGGCTGGAAAGGGGACGGGGTCCCTGCTGTATATGACAGTGTTATAAGTACAGCGGGAAAGGGGACAGGGTCCCTGCTGTATATTACAGTGTTATTGGTACGGCAGGAATGGGGACGGGGTCCCTGCTGTATATTACAGTGTTATCGGTACGGCGGGAAATGGACGGGGTCCCTGCTGTATTTTACAGTGTTATCGGTACAGCGGGAATGGGGACGGGGTCCCTGCTGTCTATTACAGTGTTATCGGTACGGCTGGAAAGGGGACGGGGTCCCTGCTGTATATGACAGTGTTATCGGTACAGCGGGAAAGGGGACGGGGTCCCTGCTGTATATTACAGTGTTATCGGTACGGCGGGAAAGGGGACGGGGTCCCTGCTGTATATTACAGTGTTATCGGTACGGCGGGAAAGTGGACGGGGACCCTGCTGTATATTACAGTGTTATCGGTACAGCGGGAAAGGGGACGGGGTGCCTGCTGTATATTACAGTGTTATCGGTACGGCGGGAAAGTGGACGGGGACCCTGCTGTATATTACAGTGTTATCGGTACAGCGGGAAAGGGGACAGGGTCCCTGCTGTATATTGCAGTGTTATCGGTACGGCGGGAAAGGGGACAGGGTCCCTGCTGTATATTGCAGTGTTATCGGTACGGCGGGAAAGGGGACGGGGACCCTGCTGTATGTTACAGTGTTATCGGTACAGCGGGAAAGGGGACAGGGTCCCTGCTGTATATTGCAGTGTTATCGGTACGGCGGGAAAGGGGACAGGGTCCCTGCTGTAGATTACAGTGTTATCGGTACGGCGGGAAAGGGGACGGAGTCCCTGATGTATATTACAGTGTTATGGGTACGGCAGGAAAGGGGACAGGGTCCCTGCTGTATATTACAGTGTTATCGGTACGGCAAGAAAGGGGACGGGGACCTTGCTGTATATTACAGTGTTATCGGTACGGCAGGAAAGGGGACGGGGTCCCTGCTGTATATTACAGTGTTATCGGTACGGCGGGAAAGGGGACGGTGTCCCTGCTGTATATGAGAGTGTTATCGGTACGGCGGGAAAGGGGACGGGGTCCCTGCTGTATATGAGAGTGTTATCAGTACGGCGGGAAAGGGGACGGTGTCCCTGCTGTATATGAGAGTGTTATCGGTACGGCGGGAAAGGGACGGGGTCCCTGCTGTATATTACAGTGTTATTGGTACGGCGGGAACGGGGACGGGGTCCCTGCTGTATTTTACAGTGTTATCGGTACAGCGGGAATGGGGACGGGGTCCCTGCTGTATATTACAGTGTTATCGGTACGGCGGGAATAGGGACAGTGTCCCTGCTGTATATGAAAGTGTTATCGGTACAGCGGGAAAGGGGACGGGGTCCCTGCTGTATATTACAGTGTTATCGGTACGGCGGGAAAGGGGACGGGGTCCCTGCTGTACATTACAGTGTTATCGGTACACCGGGAAAGGGGACGTGGAACCTGCTGTATATTACAGTGTTATCGGCACGGCGGGAAAGGGGACGGGGCCCCTGCTGTATATTACAGTGTTATCGGTACGGCAGGAATGGGGACGGGGCCCCTGCTGTATATTACAGTGTTGTCGGTACGGCGGGAATGGGGACGGGGCCCCTGCTGTATATTACAGTGTTATCGGTACGGCGGGAATGGGGACCGGGCCCCTGCTGTATATTACAGTGTTATCGGTACGGCGGGAATGGGGACGGGGCCCCTGCTGTATATTACAGTGTTATCGGTACGGCGGGAAAGGGGACGGGGTCACTGCTGTATATTACAGTGTTATCGGTACGGCGGGAAAGGGGACGGGGTCCCTGCTGTATATTACAGTGTTATCGGAACGGCGGGAAAGGGGACGGGGTCCCTGCTGTATATTACAGTGTTATCGGTACGCCGGGAATGGGGACTGGGCCCCTGCTGTATATTACAGTGTTATCGGTACGGCGGGAAAGGGGACGGTGCCCCTGCTGTATATTACAGTGTAATCGGTATGGCGGGAAAGGGGACGGGGTCCCTGCTGTATATTACAGTGTTATCGGTACGGCGGGAAAGGGGACGGAGTCCCTGCTGTATATTACAGTGTTATCAGTACGGCGGGAAAGGGGACGGGGTCCCTGCTGTATATTACAGTGTTATCGGTACGGCGGGAAAGGGGACGGAGTCCCTGCTGGATATTACAGTGTTATCGGTACGGCAGGAAAGGGGACAGGGTCCCCGCTGTATATTACAGTGTTATCGGTACGGCGGGAAAGGGGACAGGGTCCCTGCTGTATAATACAGTGTTACCGGTACAGCGGGAAAGGGAACGGGGTCCCTGCTGTATATTACAGTGTTATAGGTACGGCGGGAAAGGGACGGGCTCCCTGCTGTATATTACAGTGTTATCGGTACGGCGGGAAAGGGGACGGGATCCATGCTGTATATTACAGTGTTATCGGTACGGCGGGAAAGGGACGGGGATCCCTGCTGTATATTACAGTGTTATCGGTACAGCGGGAAAGGGGACGGTGTCCCTGCTGTCTATTGCAGTGTTATCGGTACGGCGGGAAAGTGGACGGGGACCCTGCTGTATATTACAGTGTTATCGGTACGGCGGGAAAGGGGACGGGACCCTGCTGTATATTACAGTGTTATCGGTACAGCGGGAAAGGGGACGGGGTCCCTGCTGTATATTACAGTGTTATCGGTACGGCGGGAAAGGGGTCAGGGTCCCTGCTGTATATTACAGTGTTATCGGTACGGCGGGAAAGGGGACGGGGACCCTGCTGTATATTACAGTATTATCGGTACGGCGGGAAAGGGGACGGGGTCCCTGCTATATATGACAGTGTTATCGGTACGGCGGGAATGGGGACGGGCTCCCTGCTGTATATTACAGTGTTATCATTACAGCGGGAAAGGGGACGGGGTCCCTGCTGTATACTACAGTGTTATCGGTACGGCGGGAAAGGGGACGGGGTCCCTGCTGTCTACTACAATGTTATCGGTATGGCGGGAAAGGGGACGGGGTCCCTGCTGTATATTACAGTGTTATCGGTATGGCGGGAAAGGGGACGGGGTCCCTGCTGTATATTACAGTGTTATCGGTACGGCGGGAAAGGGGACGGGGTCCGTGCTGTCAACGACAATGTTATCGGTACGGCGGGAAAGGGGACGGGGTCCCTGCTGTATATTACAGTGTTATCGGTACGGCGGGAAAGGGGACGGGGTCCCTGCTGTATATTACAGTGTTATCGGTACGCCGGGAAAGGGGACGGGGTCCCTGCTGTATATTACAGTGTTATCGGTACGCCGGGAAAGGGGACAGGGTCCCTGCTGTATATTACAGTGTTATCGGTATGGCGGGAAAGGGGACGGTGTCCCTGCTGTATATTACAGTGTTATCGGTACGGCGGGAAAGGGGACAGGGACCCTGCTGTATATTACAGTGTTATCGGTATGGCGGGAAAGGGGACGGTGTCCCTGCTGTATATTACAGTGTTATCGGTACGCCGCGAAAGGGGACAGGGTCCCTGCTGTATATTACAGTGTTATCGGTATGGCGTGAAAGGGGACGGTGTCCCTGCTGTATATTACAGTGTTATCGGTACGGCGGGAAAGGGGACGGTGTCCCTGCTGTATATTACAGTATTATCAGTACGGCGGGAATGGGGACGGGGTCCCTGCTGTATATTACAGTGTTATCGGTACGGCGGGAAAGGGAACGGGGTCCCTGCTGTATATTACAGTGTTATCGGTACGGCGGGAAAGGGGACGGGGTCCCTGCTGTATATGACAGTGTTATAAGTACAGCGGGAAAGGGGACAGGGTCCCTGCTGTATATTACAGTGGTATTGGTACGGCAGGAATGGGGACGGGGTCCCTGCTGTATATTACAGTGTTATTGGTACGGCGGGAACGGGGACAGGGTCCCTGCTGTATAATACCGTGTTATCGGTTCTGCAGGAAAGGGGACGGAGTTCCTGCTGTATATTACAGTGTTATGGGGACGGCGGGAAAGGGGACGGGGTCCCTGCTGTATATTACAATGTTATTGCTACGGCGGGAAAGGGGACGGGGACCCTGATGTACATTACAATGTTATCGGTACGGCGGGAAAGGGGACGGGGTCCCTGCTGTATATTACAGTGTTATTGGTACGGCGGGAAAGGGGACGGGGTCCCTGCTGTATATTACAGTGTTATTGGTACGGCGGGAAAGGGGACGGGGTCCCTGCTGTATATTACAGTGTTATCAGTACGGCGGGAAAGGGGGCGGGGTCCCTGCTGTATATTACAGTGTTATCGGTACGGCGGGAAAGGGGACGGGGCCCCTGCTGTATATTACAGTGTAATCGGTACGGCGGGAAAGGGGACGGGGTCCCTGCTGTATATTACAGTGTTATCGGTACGGCGGGAAAGGGGACGGGGTCCCTGCTGGATATTACAGTGTTATCGGCATGGCGGGAAAGGGGATGGGGTCCCTGCTGTATATTACAATGTTATTGGTACGGCAGGAAAGGGGATGGGGTCCCTACTGTATATTACAGTGTTATCGGTACGCCGGGAAAGGGGACGTTGAACCTGCTGTGTATTACAGTGTTATCGGTACGGCGGGAAAGGGGACGGGGTCCCTGCTGTATATTACAGTGTTATCGGTACGCCGGGAAAGGGGACGGGGTCCCTGCTGTATATTACAGTGTTATCGGTACGCCGGGAAAGGGGACGGGGTCCCTGCTGTATATTACAGTGTTATCGGTACGCCGGGAAAGGGGACGGGGTCCCTGCTGTATATTACAGTGTTATCGGTATGGCGGGAAAGGGGACGGTGTCCCTGCTGTATATTACAGTGTTATCGGTACGGCGGGAAAGGGGACAGGGACCCTGCTGTATATTACAGTGTTATCGGTATGGCGGGAAAGGGGACGGTGTCCCTGCTGTATATTACAGTGTTATCGGTACGCCGGGAAAGGGGACAGGGTCCCTGCTGTATATTACAGTGTTATCGGTATGGCGTGAAAGGGGACGGTGTCCCTGCTGTATATTACAGTGTTATCGGTACGGCGGGAAAGGGGACGGTGTCCCTGCTGTTATTACAGTGTTATCAGCACGGCGGGAATGGGGACGGGGTCCCTGCTGTATATTACAGTGTTATCGGTACGGCGGGAAAGGGAACGGGGTCCCTGCTGTATATTACAGTGTTATCGGTACGGCGGGAAAGGGGACGGGGTCCCTGCTGTATATGACAGTGTTATAAGTACAGCGGGAAAGGGGACAGGGTCCCTGCTGTATATTACAGTGTTATTGGTACGGCAGGAATGGGGGCGGGGTCCCTGCTGTATATTACAGTGTTATCGGTACGGCGGGAAAGGGGACGGGGCCCCTGCTGTATATTACAGTGTAATCGGTACGGCGGGAAAGGGGACGGGGTCCCTGCTGTATATTACAGTGTTATCGGTACGGCGGGAAAGGGGACGGGGTCCCTGCTGGATATTACAGTGTTATCGGCATGGCGGGAAAGGGGATGGGGTCCCTGCTGTATATTACAATGTTATTGGTACGGCGGGAAAGGGGATGGGGTCCCTACTGTATATTACAGTGTTATCGGTACGCCGGGAAAGGGGACGTTGAACCTGCTGTGTATTACAGTGTTATCGGTACGGCGGGAAAGGGGACGGGGTCCCTGCTGTATATTACAGTGTTATCAGTACGGCGGGAAAGGGGGCGGGGTCCCTGCTGTATATTACAGTGTTATCGGTACGGCGGGAAAGGGGACGGGGCCCCTGCTGTATATTACAGTGTAATCGGTACGGCGGGAAAGGGGACGGGGTCCCTGCTGTATATTACAGTGTTATCGGTACGGCGGGAAAGGGGACGGGGTCCCTGCTGGATATTATAGTGTTATCGGCATGGCGGGAAAGGGGATGGGGTCCCTGCTGTATATTACAATGTTATTGGTACGGCGGGAAAGGGGATGGGGTCCCTACTGTATATTACAGTGTTATCGGTACGCCGGGAAAGGGGACGTTGAACCTGCTGTGTATTACAGTGTTATCGGTACGGCGGGAAAGGGGACGGGGTCCCTGCTGTATATTACAGTGTTATCGGTACGGCGGGAAAGGGGACGGGGTCCCTGCTGTATATTACAGTGTTATCGGTACGGCGGGAAAGGGGACGGTGTCCCTGCTGTATATTACAGTGTTATCGGTACGGCGGGAAAGGGGACGGGGTCCCTGCTGTATATGAGAGTGTTATCGGTACGGCGGGAAAGGGGATGGGGTCCCTGCTGTATATTACAGTGTTATCGGTACGCCGGGAAAGAGGACGTTGAACCTGCTGTATATTACAGTGTTATCGGTACGGTGGGAAAGGGGACGGGGTCCCTGCTGTATTTTACAGTGTTATCGGTACAACGGGAATGGGGACGCGGTCCCTGCTGTATATTACAGTGTTATCGGTACGGCGGGAATAGGGACGGGGTCCCTGCTGTATATGACAGTGTTATCGGTACAGCGGGAAAGGGGACGGTGTCCCTGCTGTATATTACAGTGTTATCGGTACGGCGGGAAAGGGGACGGGGTCCCTGCTGTATATTACAGTGTTATCGGTATGGCGGGAAAGGGGACGGGGCCCCTGCTGTATATTACAGTGTTATCGGTACGGCGGGAATGGGGACGGGGCCCCTGCTGTATATTACAGTGTTATCGGTATGGCGGGAAAGGGGACGGAGTCCCTGCTGTATATGACAGTGTAATCGGTACGGCGGGAAAGGGGACGGGGTCCCTGCTGTATATTACAGTGTTATCGGTACGGCGGGAAAGGGGACAGGGTCCCTGCTGGATATTACAGTGTTATCGGCATGGCGGGAAAGGGGATGGGGTCCCTGCTGTATATTACAGTGTTATTGGTCCGGCGGGAAAGGGGATGGAGTCCCTGCTGTATATTACAGTGTTATCGGTACGGCGGGAAAGGGGACGGTGAACCTGCTGTGTATTACAGTGTTGTCGGTACGGCGGGAAAGGGGACGGGGTCCCTGCTGTATATTACAGTGTTATCGGTACGCCGGGAAAGGGGACGGGGACCCTGCTGTATATTGCAGTGTTGTCGGTACGGCGGGAAAGGGGACGGGGACCCTGCTGTACATTACAATGTTATCGGTACAGCGGGAAAGGGGACGGGGTCCCTGCTGTATATTACAGTGTTATCGGTACGGCGGGAAAGGGGACGGGGTCCCTGCTGTATATTACAGTGTTATCGGTACGGCGGGAAAGGGGACGGGGACCCTGCTGGAAAATACAGTGTTATCGGTATAGCGGGAAAGGGGACGGGGTCCCTGCTGTATATTACAGTGTTATTTGTACGGCGGGAAAGGGGACGGGGTCCCTGCTGTATATTACAGTGTAATCGGTACGGCGGGAAAGGGAACGGGGTGCCTGCTGTATATTACAGTGTTATCGGTACGGCGGGAAAGGGGACGGGGTCCCTGCTGTATTTTACAGTGTTATCGGTACAGCGGGAATGGGGACGGGGTCCCTGCTGTATATTACAGTGTTATCGGTACGGCGGGAATAGCGACGGGGTCCCTGCTGTATATGACAGTGTTATCGGTATGGCGGGAAAGGGGACGGGGTCCCTGCTGTATATTACAGTGTTATCGGTACGGCGGGAAAGGGGACGGGGTCCCTGCTGTATATTACAGTGTTATCGGTACGCCGGGAAAGGGGACGTGGAACCTGCTGTATATTACAGTGTTATCGGTACGGCGGGAAAGGGGACGGGGCCCCTGCTGTATATTACAGTGTTATCGGTACGGCGGGAAAGGGGACGGGGTCCCTGCTGTATATTACAGTGTTATCGGTACGGCGGGAAAGTGGACGGGGACCCTGCTGTATATTACAGTGTTCTCGGTACAGCGGGAAAGGGGACGGGGTCCCTGCTGTATATTACAGTGTTATCGGTATAGCGGGAAAGGGGACGGGGTCCCTGCTGTATATTACAGTGTTATCGGTACGGCGGGAAAGGGAACGGGGTCCCTGCTGTATATTACAGTGTTATCGGTACGGCAGGAAAGGGGACGGGGTCCCTGCTGTATATTACAGTGTTATCGGTACGGCGGGAAAGGGAACGGGGTCCCTGCTGTATATTACAGTGTTATTGGTACGGCGGGAACGGGGAGAGGGTCCCTGCTGTATATTACAGGGTTATCGGTACGGCGGGAAAGGGGACGGAGTCCCTGATGTATATTACAGTGTTATGGGTACGGCAGGAAAGGGGACAGGGTCCCTGCTGTATATTACAGTGTTATCGGTACGGTGGGATAGGGGACGGTGTCCCTGCTGTATATGAGAGTGTTATCGGTACGGCGGGAAAGGGGACGGGGTCCCTGCTGGATATGAGAGTGTTATCGGTACGGCGGGAAAGGGGACGGTGTCCCTGCTGTAAATGAGAGTGTTATCGGTACGGCGGGAAAGGGACGGGGTCCCTGCTGTATATTACAGTGTTATCGGGACGGTGGGAAAGGGGACGGGGTCCCTGCTGTATTTTACAGTGTTATCGGTACAGCGGGAATGGGGACGTGGTCCCTGCTGTATATTACAGTGTTATCGGTACGGCGGGAATAGGGACGGGGTCCCTGCTGTATATGACAGTGTTATCGGTACAGCGGGAAAGGGGACGGGGTCCCTGCTGTATATTACAGTGTTATGGGTACGGCGGGAAAGGGGACGGGGTCCCTGCTGTATATTACAGTGTTATCGGTATGGCGGGAAAGGGGACGGGGTCCCTGCTGTATATGACAGTATAATCGGTACGGCAGGAAAGGGGACGGGGTCCCTGCTGTATATTACAGTGTTATCGGTACGGCGGGAAGGGGACAGGGTCCCTGCTGGATATTACAGTGTTATCGGCATGGCGGGAAAGGGGATGGGGTCCCTGCTGTATATTACAATGTTATTGGTACGGCGGGAAAGGGGATGGGGTCCCTGCTGTATATTACAGTGTTATCGGTACGCCGGGAAAGGGGACGTTGAACCTGCTGTGTATTACAGTGTTATCGGTACGGCGGGAAAGGGGACGGGGTCCCTGCTGTATATTACAGTGTTATCGGTACGGCGGGAAAGGGGACGGGGTCCCTGCTGTATATTACAGTGTTATCGGTACGGCGGGAAAGGGGACGGTGTCCCTGCTGTATATGAGAGTGTTATCGGTATGGCGGGAAAGGGGACGGGGTCCCTGCTGTATATGAGAGTGTTATCGGTACGGCGGGAAAGGGGACGGTGTCCCTGCTGTATATGAGAGTGTTATCGGTACGGCGGGAAAGGGACGGGGTCCCTGCTCTATATTACAGTGTTATCGGTACGGTGGGAAAGGGGACGGGGTCCCTGCTCTATATTACAGTGTTATCGGTACAGCGGGAATGGGGACGGGGTCCCTGCTTTATATTACAGTGTTATCGGTACGGCGGGAATACGGACGGGGTCCCTGCTGTATATGACAGTGTTATCGGTACAGCGGGAAAGGGGACGGGGTCCCTGCTGTATATTACAGTGTTATCGGTACGGCGGGAAAGGGGACGGGGTCCCTGCTGTATATTACAGTGTTATCGGTACACCGGGAAAGGGGACGTGGAACCTGCTGTATATTACAGTGTTATCGGTACGGCGGGAAAGGGGACGGGGCCCCTGCTGTATATTACAGTGTTATCGGTACGGCGGGAATGGGGACGGGGCCCCTGCTGTATATTACAGTGTTATCGGTACGGCGGGAATGGGGACGGGGCCCCTGCTGTATACTACAGTGTTATCGGTACGGCGGGAATGGGGACGGGGCCCCTGCTGTATATTACAGTGTTATCGGTACGGCGGGAATGGGGACGGGGCCCCTGCTGTATATTACAGTGTTATCGGTACGGCGGGAATGGGGACGGGGCCCCTGCTGTATACTACAGTGTTATCGGTACGGCGGGAAAGGGGACGGGGTCCCTGCTGTATATTACAGTGTTATCGGTACGGCGGGAATGGGGACGGGGCCCCTGCTGTATATTACAGTGTTATCGGTACGGCGGGAATGGGGACGGGGCCCCTGCTGTATATTACAGTGTTATCGGTACGGCGGGAAAGGGGACGGGGTCACTGCTGTAAATTACAGTGTTATCGGTACGGCGGGAAAGGGGACGGGGTCCCTGCTGTATATTACAGTGTTATCGGTACGGCGGGAAAGGGGACGGGGTCCCTGCTGTATATTACAGTGTTATCGGTACGGCGGGAATGGGGACTGGGCCCCTGCTGTATATTACAGTGTTATTGGTACGGCGGGAAAGGGGACTGGGCCCCTGCTGTATATTACAGTGTTATCGGTATGGCGGAAAGGGGACGGGGTCCCTGCTGTATATTACAGTGTTATCGGTACGGCGGGAAAGGGGACGGAGTCCCTGCTGTATATGAGAGTGTTATCGGTACGGCGGGAAAGGGGACGGTGTCCCTGCTGTATATGAGAGTGTTATCGGTACGGCGGGAAAGGGGGCGGAGTCCCTGCTGTATATGAGAGTGTTATCGGTACGGCGGGAAAGGGGACGGTGTCCCTGCTGTATATGAGAGTGTTAGCGGTACGGCGGGAAAGGGACGGGGTCCCTGCTTTATATTACAGTGTTATCGGTACGGCGGGAATACGGACGGGGTCCCTGCTGTATATGACAGTGTTATCGGTACAGCGGGAAAGGGGACGGGGTCCCTGCTGTATATTACAGTGTTATCGGTACGGCGGGAAAGGGGACGGGGTCCCTGCTGTACATTACAGTGTTATCGGTACACCGGGAAAGGGGACGTGGAACCTGCTGTATATTACAGTGTTATCAGTACGGCGGGAAAGGGGACGGGGCCCCTGCTGTATATTACAGTGTTATCGGTACGGCGGGAATGGGGACGGGGCCCCTGCTGTATATTACAGTGTTATCGGTACGGCGGGAATGGGGACGGGGTCCCTGCTGTATATTACAGTGTTATCGGTACGGCGGGAAAGGGGACGGGGTCCCTGCTGTATATTACAGTGTTATCGGTACGGCGGGAATGGGGACGGGGCCCCTGCTGTATATTACAGTGTTATCGGTACGGCGGGAATGGGGACGGGGCCCCTGCTGTATATTACAGTGTTATCGGTACGGCGGGAAAGGGGACGGGGTCACTGCTGTAAATTACAGTGTTATCGGTACGGCGGGAAAGGGGACGGGGTCCCTGCTGTATATTACAGTGTTATCGGTACGGCGGGAAAGGGGACGGGGTCCCTGCTGTATATTACAGTGTTATCGGTACGGCGGGCATGGGGACTGGGCCCCTGCTGTATATTACAGTGTTATCGGTACGGCGGGAAAGGGGACGGGGCCCCTGCTGTATATTACAGTGTTATCGGTATGGCGGAAAGGGGACGGGGTCCCTGCTGTATATTACAGTGTTATCGGTACAGCGTGAAAGGGGACGGAGTCCCTGCTGTATATTACAGTGTTATCAGTACGGCGGGAAAGGGGACGGAGTCCCTGCTGTATATTACAGAGTTATCGGTACGGCGGGAAAGGGGACGGGGACCCTGCTGTATATTACAGTATTATCAGTACGGCGGGAAAGGGGACGGGGTCCCTGCTGTATATTACAGTGTTATCGGAACGGCAGGAAAGGGTACAGGGTCCCCGCTGTATATTACAGTGTTATCGGTACGGCGGGAAAGGGGACAGGGTCCCTGCTGTATAATACAGTGTTATCGGTACAGCGGGAAAGGGAACGGGGTCCCTGCTGTATATTACAGTGTTATCGGTACGGCGGGAAAGGGACGGGCTCCCTGCTGTATATTACAGTGTTATCGGTTCGGCGGGAAAGGGGACGGGATCCCTGCTGTATATTACAGTGTTATCGGTACGGCGGGAAAGGGACGGGGTCCCTGCTGTATATTACAGTGTTATCGGTACAGCGGGAAAGGGGACGGTGTCCCTGCTGTATATTGCAGTGTTATCGGTACGGCGGGAAAGTGGACGGGGACCCTGCTGTATATTACAGTGTTATCGGTACAGCGGGAAAGGGGACGGGGTCCCTGCTGGAAATTACAGTGTTATCGGTACGGCGGGAAAGGGGACAGGGTCCCTGCTGTATATTACAGTGTTATCGGTACGGCGGGAAAGGGGACGGGGACCCTGCTGTATATTGCAGTGTTATCGGTATGGCGGGAAAGGGGACGGGGTCCCTGCTATATATGACAGTGTTATCGGTACGGCGGGAATGGGGACGAGGTCCCTGCTGGAAATTACAGTGTTATCGGTACGGCGGGAAAGGGGACAGGGTCCCTGCTGTATATTGCAGTGTTATCGGTACGGCGGGAAAGGGGACGGGGACCCTGCTGTATATTGCAGTGTTATCGGTACGGCGGGAAAGGGGACGGGGTCCCTGCTATATATGAGAGTGTTATCATTACGGCGGGAAAGGGGACGTGGTCCCTGCTGTATACTACAGTGTTATCGGTACGGCGGGAAAGGGGACGGGGTCCCTGCTGTCTCCTACAATGTTATCGGTATGGCGGGAAAGGGGACGGCGTCCCTGCTGTATATTACAGTGTTATCGGTATGGCGGGAAAGGGGACGGGGTCCCTGCTGTATATTACAGTGTTATCGGTACGGCGGGAAAGGGGACGGGGTCCCTGCTGTCTACTACAATGTTATCGGTACGGCGGGAAAGGGGACGGGGGCCCTGCTGTATATTACAGTGTTATCGGTACGGCGGGAAAGGGGACGGGGTCCCTGCTGTATATTACAGTGTTATCGGTACGCCGGGAAAGGGGACGGGGTCCCTGCTGTATATTACAATGTTATCGGTACGCCGGGAAAGGGGACAGGGTCCCTGCTGTATATTACAGTGTTATCGGTACGGCGGGAAAGGGGACGGTGTCCCTGCTGTATATTACAGTGTTATCAGTACGGCGGGAAAGGGGACGGGGTCCCTGCTGTATATTACAGTGTTATCGGTACGGTGGGAATGGGGACGGGCTCCCTGCTGTATATTACAGTGTTATCGGTACGGCGGGAAAGGGAACGGGGTCCCTGCTGTATATTACAGTGTTATCGGTACGGCGGGAAAGGGGACGGGGTCCCTGCTGTATATGACAGTGTTATAAGTACAGCGGGAAAGGGGACAGGGTCCCTGCTGTATATTACAGTGTTATTGGTACGGCAGGAATGGGGACGGGGTCCCTGCTGTATATTACAGTGTTATTGGTACGGCGGGAACGGGGACAGGGTCCCTGCTGTATATTACCGTGTTATCGGTACGGCAGGAAAGGGGACGGAGGTCCTGCTGTATATTACCGTGTTATCGGTACGGCGGGAAAGGGGACGGGGTCCCTGATGTACATTACAATGTTGTCGGTACAGCAGGAAAGGGGACGGGGTCCCTGCTGTATATTACAGTGTTATTGGTACGGCGGGAAAGGGGACGGGGTCCCTGCTGTATATTACAGTGTTATCAGTACGGCGGGAAAGGGGGCGGGGTCCCTGCTATATATTACAGTGTTATCGGTATGGCGGGAAAGGGGGCGGGGACCCTGATGTACATTACAATGTTATCGGTACGGCGGGAAAGGGGACGGGGACCCTGCTGTATATTACAATGTTATCGGTACGGCGGGAAAGGGGATGGGGACCCTGCTGTATATTACAATGTTATCGGTACGGCGGGAAAGGGGACGGGGACCCTGATGTAAATTACAATGTTATCGGTACGGCGGGAAAGGGGACGGGGTCCCTGCTGTATATTACAGTGTTATTGGTACGGCGGGAAAGGGGACGGGGTCCCTGCTGTATATTACAGTGTTATCAGTACGGCGGGAAAGGGGGCGGGGTCCCTGCTGTATATTACAATGTTATCGGTATGGCGGGAAAGGGGGCGGGGTCTCTGCTGTATATTACAGTGTTATCGGTACGGCGGGAAAGGGGACAGAGTCCCTGCTGTATATTACAGTGTTATCGGTATGGCGGGAAAGGGGACGGGGTCCCTGCTGTATATGACATTGTTATCGGTATGGCGGGAAAGGGGACGGGGTCCCTGCTGTATATGACAGTGTAATCGGTACGGCGGGAAAGGGGACGGGGTCCCTGCTGTATATTACAGTGTTATCGGTACGGCGGGAAAGGGGATGGGGTCCCTGCTGTATATTACAGTGTTATAGGTACGCCGGGAAAGGGGACGTTGAACCTGCTGTGTATTACAGTGTTATCGGTACGGCGGGAAAGGGGACGGGGCCCCTGCTGTATATTACAGTGTTATCGGTACGCCGGGAAAGGGGACGGGGACCTGCTGTATATTGCAGTGTTGTCGGTACGGCGGGAAAGGGGACGGGGACCCTGCTGTACATTACAATGTTATCGGTACAGCGGGAAAGGGGACGGGGACCCTGCTGTACATTACAATGTTATCGGTACAGCGGGAAAGGGGACGGGGTCCCTGCTGTATAATACAGTGTTATCGGTACGGCGGGAAAGGGGAATGGGACCCTGCTGTACATTACAATGTTATCGGTACAGCGGGAAAGGGGACGGGGTCCCTGCTGTATATTACAGTGTTATCGGTACGGCGGGAAAGGGGACGGGGACCCTGCTGGAAAATACAGTGTTATCGGTACGGCGGGAAAGGGGACGGGGTCCCTGCTGTATTTTACAGTGTTATCGGTACAGCGGGAATGGGGACGGGGTCCCTGCTGTATATTACAGTGTTTTCGGTACGTCGGGAATAGCGACGGGGTCCCTGCTGTATATAACAATGTTATCGGTACAGCGGGAAAGGGGACGGGGTCCGTGCTGTATATGAGAGTGTTATCGGTACGGCGGGAAAGGGGACGGGGTCCCTGCTGTATATTACAGTGTTATCGGTACGCCGGGAAAGGGGACGTGGAACCTGCTGTATATTACAGTGTTATCGGTACGGCGGGAAAGGGGACGGGGCCCCTGCTGTATATTACAGTGTTATCGGTACGGCGGGAAAGTGGACGGGGACCCTGCTGTATATTACAGTATTATCGGTACGGCGGGAAAGGGGACGGGGTCCCTGCTGTATATTACAGTGTTATCGGTACGGCGGGAAAGGGGACAGGGTCCCTGATGTATATTACAGTGTTATCGGTACGGCGGGAAAGGGGACGGGGACCCTGCTGTATATTGCAGTGTTATCGGTACGGGGAAAGGGGACGGGGTCCCTGCTATATATGACAGTGTTATCGGTACGGCGGGAAAGGGGATGGGGTCCCTGCTGTATATTACAGCGTTATCGGTACGGCGGGAAAGGGGACGGTGTCCCTGCTGTATATGACAGTGTTATCGGTACGGCGGGAATGGGGACGGGATCCCTGCTGTATATTACAGTGTTATCGGTATGGCGGGAAAGGGGACGGGGACCCTGCTGTATATTACAGTGTTATCGGTACGGCGGGAAAGGGGACAGGGTCCCTGATGTATATTACAGTGTTATCGGTATGGCGGGAAAGGGGACGGGGTCCCTGCTGTATATTACAGTGTTATCGGTACGGCGGGAAAGGGGACAGGGTCCCTGATGTATATTACAGTGTTATCGGTATGGCGGGAAAGGGGACGGGGTCCCTGCTGTATATGACATTGTTATCGGTATGGCGGGAAAGGGGACGGGGTCCCTGCTGTATATGACAGTGTAATCGGTACGGCGGGAAAGGGTACGGGGTCCCTGCTGTATATTACAGTGTTATCGCTACGGCAAGAAAGGGGACAGGGTCCCTGCTGGATATTACAGTGTTATCGGCATGGCGGGAAAGGGGATGGGGTCCCTGCTGTATATTACAATGTTATTGGTACGGCGGGAAAGGGGATGGGGTCCCTGCTGTATATTACAGTGTTATAGGTACGCCGGGAAAGGGGACGTTGAACCTGCTGTGTATTACAGTGTTATCGGTACGGCGGGAAAGGGGACGGGGCCCCTGCTGTATATTACAGTGTTATCGGTACGCCGGGAAAGGGGACGGGGACCTGCTGTATATTGCAGTGTTGTCGGTACGGCGGGAAAGGGGACGGGGACCCTGCTGGACATTACAATGTTATCGGTACAGCGGGAATGGGGACGGGGACCCTGCTGTACATTACAATGTTATCGGTACAGCGGGAAAGGGGACGGGGTCCCTGCTGTATATTACAGTGTTATCGGTACGGCGGGAAAGGGGAATGGGACCCTGCTGTACATTACAATGTTATCGGTACAGCGGGAAAGGGGACGGGGTCCCTGCTGTATATTACAGTGTTATCGTTACGGCGGGAAAGGGGACGGGGTCCCTGCTGTATATTACAGTGTTATCGGTACGGCGGGAAAGGGGACGGGGACCCTGCTGGAAAATACAGTGTTATCGGTACGGCGGGAAAGGGGACGGGGTCCCTGCTGTATTTTACACTGTTATCGGTACAGCGGGAATGGGGACGGGGTCCCTGCTGTATATTACAGTGTTATCGGTACGTCGGGAATAGCGACGGGGTCCCTGCTGTATATAACAATGTTATCGGTACAGCGGGAAAGGGGACGGGGTCCGTGCTGTATATGAGAGTGTTATCGGTACGGCGGGAAAGGGGACGGGGTCCCTGCTGTATATTACAGTGTTATCGGTACGCCGGGAAAGGGGACGTGGAACCTGCTGTATATTACAGTGTTATCGGTACGGCGGGAAAGGGGACGGGGCCCCTGCTGTATATTACAGTGTTATCGGTACGGCGGGAAAGTGGACGGGGACCCTGCTGTATATTACAGTATTATCGGTACGGCGGGAAAGGGGACGGGGTCCCTGCTGTATATTACAGTGTTATCGGTACGGCGGGAAAGGGGACAGGGTCCCTGATGTATATTACAGTGTTATCGGTACGGCGGGAAAGGGGACGGGGACCCTGCTGTATATTGCAGTGTTATCGGTACGGCGGGAAAGGTGACGGGGTCCCTGCTATATATGACAGTGTTATCGGTATGGCGGGAAAGGGGATGGGGTCCCTGCTGTATATTACAGCGTTATCGGTACGGCGGGAAAGGGGACGGTGTCCCTGCTGTATATGACAGTGTTATCGGTACGGCGGGAATGGGGACGGGATCCCTGCTGTATATTACAGTGTTATCGGTATGGCGGGAAAGGGGACGGGGACCCTGCTGTACATTACAATGTTATCGGTACAGCGGGAAAGGGGACGGGGTCCCTGCTGTATATTACAGTGTTATCGGTACGGCGGGAAAGGGGACAGGGTCCCTGATGTATATTACAGTGTTATCGGTACGGCGGGAAAGGGGACGGGGACCCTGCTGTATATTGCAGTGTTATCGGTACGGCGGGAAAGGGAACGGGGTCCCTGCTGTATATTACAGCGTTATCGGTACGGCGGGAAAGGGGACGGTGTCCCTGCTGTATATGACAGTGTTATCGGTACGGCGGGAATGGGGACGGGATCCCTGCTGTATATTACAGTGTTATCATTACGGCGGGAAAGGGGACGGGGTCCCGGCTGTATATTACAGTGTTATCAGTACGGCGGGAAAGGGGACGGGGTCCCTGCTGTATATTACAGTGTTATCGGTACGGCGGGAAAGGGAACGGGGTCCCTGCTGTATATTACAGTGTTATCGGTACGGCAGGAAAGGGGACGGGGTCCCTGCTGTATATTACAGTGTTATCGGTACGGCGGGAATGGGAACGGGGTCCCTGCTGTATATTACAGTGTTATTGGTACGGCCGGAACGGGGACAGGGTCCCTGCTGTATATTACAGTGTTATCGGTACGGCGGGAAAGGGGACGGAGTCCCTGCTGTATATTACAGTGTTATGAGTACGGCAGGAAAGGGGACAGGGTCATTGCTGTATATTACAGTGTTATCGGTACGGCAAGAAAGGGGACGGGGACCTTGCTGTATATTACAGTGTTATCGGTACGCCGGGAAAGGGGATGGGGTCCCTGCTGTATATTACAGTGTTATCGGTACGGCGGGATAGGGGACGGGGTCCCTGCTGTATATTACAGTGTTATCGGTACGGCGGGAAAGGGGACGGTGTCCCTGCTGTATATGAGAGTGTTATCGGTACGGCGGGAAAGTGGACGGGGTCTCTGCTGTATATGAGAGTGTTATCGGTACGGCGGGAAAGGGGACGGTGTCCCTGCTGTACATGAGAGTGTTATCGGTACGGCGGGAAAGGGACGGGGTCCCTGCTGTATATTTCAGAGTTATCGGTACGGTGGGAAAGGGGACGGGGTCCCTGCTGTATTTTACAGTGTTATCGGTACAGCGGGAATGGGGACGTGGAACCTGCTGTATATTACCGTGTTATCGGTACGACGGGAATGGGGACGGGGCCCCTGCTGTATATTACAGTGTTATCGGTACGGCGGGAATGGTGACGGGGCCCCTGCTGTATATTACAGTGTTATCGGTACGGCGGGAATGGGGACGGGGCCCCTGCTGTATATTACAGTGTTATCGGTACGGCGGGAAAGGGGACGGGGTCCCTGCTGTATATTACAGTGTTATCGGTACGGCGGGAATGGGGACTGGGCCCCTGCTGTATATTACAGTGTTATCGGTACGGCGGGAAAGGGGACGGAGTCCCTGCTGTATATTACAGTGTTATCGGTACGGCGGGAAAGGGGACGGGGACCCTGCTGTATATTACAGTGTTATCAGTACGGCGGGAAAGGGGACGGGGTCCCTGCTGTATATTACAGTGTTATCGGTACGGCGGGAAAGGGGACAGGGTCCCTGCTGTATATTACAGTGTTATCGGTACGGCGGGAAAGGGACGGGCTCCCTGCTGTATATTACAGTGTTATCGGTACGGCGGGAAAGGGGACAGGGTCCCTGCTGTACAATACAGTGTTATCGGTACAGCGGGAAAGGGAAAGGGGTCCCTGCTGTATATTACAGTGTTATCGGTATGGCGGGAAAGGGGACGGAGTCCCTGCTGTATATCACAGTGTTATCGTTACGGCGGGAAAGGGACGGGCTCCCTGCTGTATATTACAGTGTTATCGGTACGGCGGGAAAGGGGACAGGGTCCCTGCTGTATATTACAGTGTTATCGGTATGGTGGGAAAGGGGACGGAGTCCCTGCTGTATATCACAGTGTTATCGGTACGGCGGGAAAGGGACGGGCTCCCTGCTGTATATTACAGTGTTATCGGTACGGCGGGAAAGGGGACGGGATCCCTGCTGTATATTACAGTGTTATCGGTATGGCGGGAAAGGGGATGGGGTCCCTGCTGTATATTACAGCGTTATCGGTACGGCGGGAAAGGGGACGGTGTCCCTGCTGTATATGACAGTGTTATCGGTACGGCGGGAATGGGGACGGGATCCCTGCTGTATATTACAGTGTTATCGGTATGGCGGGAAAGGGGACGGGGACCCTGCTGTACATTACAATGTTATCGGTACAGCGGGAAAGGGGACGGGGTCCCTGCTGTATATTACAGTGTTATCGGTACGGCGGGAAAGGGGACAGGGTCCCTGATGTATATTACAGTGTTATCGGTACGGCGGGAAAGGGGACGGGGACCCTGCTGTATATTGCAGTGTTATCGGTACGGCGGGAAAGGGGACGGTGTCCCTGCTGTATATGACAGTGTTATCGGTACGGCGGGAATGGGGACGGGATCCCTGCTGTATATTACAGTGTTATCATTACGGCGGGAAAGGGGACGGGGTCCCGGCTGTATATTACAGTGTTATCAGTACGGCGGGAAAGGGGACGGGGTCCCTGCTGTATATTACAGTGTTATCGGTACGGCGGGAAAGGGAACGGGGTCCCTGCTGTATATTACAGTGTTATCGGTACGGCAGGAAAGGGGACGGGGTCCCTGCTGTATATTACAGTGTTATCGGTACGGCGGGAAAGGGAACGGCGTCCCTGCTGTATATTACAGTGTTATTGGTACGGCCGGAACGGGGACAGGGTCCCTGCTGTATATTACAGTGTTATCGGTACGGCGGGAAAGGGGACGGAGTCCCTGCTGTATATTACAGTGTTATGAGTACGGCAGGAAAGGGGACAGGGTCATTGCTGTATATTACAGTGTTATCGGTACGGCAAGAAAGGGGACGGGGACCTTGCTGTATATTACAGTGTTATCGGTACGCCGGGAAAGGGGATGGGGTCCCTGCTGTATATTACAGTGTTATCGGTACGGCGGGATAGGGGACGGGGTCCCTGCTGTATATTACAGTGTTATCGGTACGGCGGGAAAGGGGACGGTGTCCCTGCTGTATATGAGAGTGTTATCGGTACGGCGGGAAAGTGGACGGGGTCTCTGCTGTATATGAGAGTGTTATCGGTACGGCGGGAAAGGGGACGGTGTCCCTGCTGTACATGAGAGTGTTATCGGTACGGCGGGAAAGGGACGGGGTCCCTGCTGTATATTTCAGAGTTATCGGTACGGTGGGAAAGGGGACGGGGTCCCTGCTGTATTTTACAGTGTTATCGGTACAGCGGGAATGGGGACGTGGAACCTGCTGTATATTACAGTGTTATCGGTACGACGGGAATGGGGATGGGGCCCCTGCTGTATATTACAGTGTTATCGGTACGGCGGGAATGGTGACGGGGCCCCTGCTGTATATTACAGTGTTATCGGTACGGCGGGAATGGGGACGGGGCCCCTGCTGTATATTACAGTGTTATCGGTACGGCGGGAAAGGGGACGGGGTCCCTGCTGTATATTACAGTGTTATCGGTACGGCGGGAATGGGGACTGGGCCCCTGCTGTATATTACAGTGTTATCGGTACGGCGGGAAAGGGGACGGAGTCCCTGCTGTATATTACAGTGTTATCGGTACGGCGGGAAAGGGGACGGGGACCCTGCTGTATATTACAGTGTTATCAGTACGGCGGGAAAGGGGACGGGGTCCCTGCTGTATATTACAGTGTTATCGGTACGGCGGGAAAGGGGACAGGGTCCCTGCTGTATATTACAGTGTTATCGGTACGGCGGGAAAGGGACGGGCTCCCTGCTGTATATTACAGTGTTATCGGTACGGCGGGAAAGGGGACAGGGTCCCTGCTGTACAATACAGTGTTATCGGTACAGCGGGAAAGGGAAAGGGGTCCCTGCTGTATATTACAGTGTTATCGGTATGGCGGGAAAGGGGACGGAGTCCCTGCTGTATATCACAGTGTTATCGGTACGGCGGGAAAGGGACGGGCTCCCTGCTGTATATTACAGCGTTATCGGTACGGCGGGAAAGGGGACGGTGTCCCTGCTGTATATGACAGTGTTATCGGTACGGCGGGAATGGGGACGGGATCCCTGCTGTATATTACAGAGTTATCATTACGGCGGGAAAGGGGACGGGGTCCCGGCTGTATATTACAGTGTTATCAGTACGGCGGGAAAGGGGACGGGGTCCCTGCTGTATATTACAGTGTTATCGGTACGGCGGGAAAGGGAACGGGGTCCCTGCTGTATATTACAGTGTTATCGGTACGGCAGGAAAGGGGACGGGGTCCCTGCTGTATATTACAGTGTTATCGGTACGGCGGGAAAGGGAACGGGGTCCCTGCTGTATATTACAGTGTTATTGGTACGGCCGGAACGGGGACAGGGTCCCTGCTGTATATTACAGTGTTATCGGTACGGCGGGAAAGGGGACGGAGTCCCTGCTGTATATTACAGTGTTATGAGTACGGCAGGAAAGGGGACAGGGTCATTGCTGTATATTACAGTGTTATCGGTACGGCAAGAAAGGGGACGGGGACCTTGCTGTATATTACAGTGTTATCGGTACGCCGGGAAAGGGGATGGGGTCCCTGCTGTATATTACAGTGTTATCGGTACGGCGGGATAGGGGACGGGGTCCCTGCTGTATATTACAGTGTTATCGGTACGGCGGGAAAGGGGACGGTGTCCCTGCTGTATATGAGAGTGTTATCGGTACGGCGGGAAAGTGGACGGGGTCTCTGCTGTATATGAGAGTGTTATCGGTACGGCGGGAAAGGGGACGGTGTCCCTGCTGTACATGAGAGTGTTATCGGTACGGCGGGAAAGGGACGGGGTCCCTGCTGTATATTTCAGAGTTATCGGTACGGTGGGAAAGGGGACGGGGTCCCTGCTGTATTTTACAGTGTTATCGGTACAGCGGGAATGGGGACGTGGAACCTGCTGTATATTACAGTGTTATCGGTACGACGGGAATGGGGACGGGGCCCCTGCTGTATATTACAGTGTTATCGGTACGGCGGGAATGGGGACGGGGCCCCTGCTGTATATTACAGTGTTATCGGTACGGCGGGAATGGGGACGGGGCCCCTGCTGTATATTACAGTGTTATCGGTACGGCGGGAAAGGGGACGGGGTCCCTGCTGTATATTACAGTGTTATCGGTACGGCGGGAATGGGGACTGGGCCCCTGCTGTATATTACAGTGTTATCGGTACGGCGGGAAAGGGGACGGAGTCCCTGCTGTATATTACAGTGTTATCGGTACGGCGGGAAAGGGGACGGGGACCCTGCTGTATATTACAGTGTTATCAGTACGGCGGGAAAGGGGACGGGGTCCCTGCTGTATATTACAGTGTTATCGGTACGGCGGGAAAGGGGACAGGGTCCCTGCTGTATATTACAGTGTTATCGGTACGGCGGGAAAGGGACGGGCTCCCTGCTGTATATTACAGTGTTATCGGTACGGCGGGAAAGGGGACAGGGTCCCTGCTGTACAATACAGTGTTATCGGTACAGCGGGAAAGGGAAAGGGGTCCCTGCTGTATATTACAGTGTTATCGGTATGGCGGGAAAGGGGACGGAGTCCCTGCTGTATATCACAGTGTTATCGGTACGGCGGGAAAGGGACGGGCTCCCTGCTGTATATTACAGTGTTATCGGTACGGCGGGAAAGGGGACAGGGTCCCTGCTGTATATTACAGTGTTATCGGTATGGCGGGAAAGGGGACGGAGTCCCTGCTGTATATCACAGTGTTATCGGTACGGCGGGAAAGGGACGGGCTCCCTGCTGTATATTACAGTGTTATCGGTACGGCGGGAAAGGGGACGGGATCCCTGCTGTATATTACAGTGTTATCGGTACGGCGGGAAAGGGACGGGGTCCCTACTGTACATTACAGTGTTATCGGTACAGCGGGAAAGGGGACGGTGTCCCTGCTGTATATTGCAGTGTTATCGGTACGGCGGGAAAGTGGACGGGGACCCTGCTGTATATTACAGTGTTATCGGTACAGCGGGAAAGGGGACGGGGTCCCTGCTGTATATTACAGTGTTATCGGTACGGCAGGAAAGGGGACAGGGTCCCTGCTGTATATTACAGTGTTATCGGTACGGCGGGAAAGGGGACGGGGACCCTGCTGTATATTGCAGTGTTATCGGTACGGCGGGAAAGGGGACGGGGTCCCTGCTATATATGACAGTGTTATCGGTACGGCGGGAATGGGGACGGGATCCCTGATGTATATTACAGTGTTATCATTACGGCGGGAAAGGGGACGGGGTCCCTGCTGTATATTACAGTGTTATCAGTACGGCGGGAAAGGGGACGGGGTCCCTGCTGTATATTACAGTGTTATCGGTACGGCGGGAAAGGGGACGGGGTTCCTGCTGTATATTAGCGTTATCGGTACGGCGGGAAAGGGAACGGGGTCCCTGCTGTATATTACAGTGTTATCGGTACGGCAGGAAAGGGGACGGGGTTCCTGCTGTATATTAGTGTTATCGGTACGTCGGGAAAGGGAACGGGGTCCCTGCTGTATATTACAGTGTTATCGGTACGGCAGGAAAGGGGGCGGGGTTCCTGCTGTATATTAGTGTTATCGGTACGGCGGGAAAGGGAACGGGGTCCCTGCTGTATATTACAGTGTTATTGGTACGGCGGGAACGGGGACAGGGTCCCTGCTGTATATTACAGTGTTATCGGTACGGCGGGAAAGGGGACGGAGTCCCTGCTGTATATTACAGTGTTATCGGTACGGCGGGAAAGGGAACGGGGTCCCTGCTGTATATTACAGTGTTATCGGTACGGCAGGAAAGGGGACGGGGTCCCTGCTGTATATTACAGTGTTATCGGTACGGCGGGAAAGGGAACGGGGTCCCTGCTGTATATTACAGTGTTATTGGTACGGCCGGAACGGGGACAGGGTCCCTGCTGTATATTACAGTGTTATCGGTACGGCGGGAAAGGGGACGGAGTCCCTGCTGTATATTACAGTGTTATGAGTACGGCAGGAAAGGGGACAGGGTCATTGCTGTATATTACAGTGTTATCGGTACGGCAAGAAAGGGGACGGGGACCTTGCTGTATATTACAGTGTTATTGGTACGCCGGGAAAGGGGACGGGGTCCCTGCTGTATATTACAGTGTTATCGGTACGGCGGGATAGGGGACGAGGTCCCTGCTGTATATTACAGTGTTATCGGTACGGCGGGAAAGGGGACGGTGTCCCTGCTGTATATGAAAGTGTTATCGGTACGGCGGGAAAGGGGACGGGGTCTCTGCTGTATATGAGAGTGTTATCGGTACGGCGGGAAAGGGGACGGTGTCCCTGCTGTACATGAGAGTGTTATCGGTACGGCGGGAAAGGGACGGGGTCCCTGCTGTATATTTCAGTGTTATCGGTACGGTGGGAAAGGGGACGGGGTCCCTGCTGTATTTTACAGTGTTATCGGTACAGCGGGAATGGGGACGTGGAACCTGCTGTATATTACAGTGTTATCGGTACGACGGGAATGGGGACGGGGCCCCTGCTGTATATTACAGTGTTATCGGTACGGCGGGAATGGTGACGGGGCCCCTGCTGTATATTACAGTGTTATCGGTACGGCGGGAATGGGGACGGGGACCCTGCTGTATATTACAGTGTTATCGGTACGGCGGGAAAGGGGACGGGGTCCCTGCTGTATATTACAGTGTTATCGGTACGGCGGGAATGGGGACTGGGCCCCTGCTGTATATTACAGTGTTATCGGTACGGCGGGAAAGGGGACGGAGTCCCTGCTGTATATTACAGTGTTATCGGTATGGCGGGAAAGGGGACGGGGACCCTGCTGTATATTACAGTGTTATCAGTACGGCGGGAAAGGGGACGGGGTCCCTGCTGTATATTACAGTGTTATCGGTACGGCGGGAAAGGGGACAGGGTCCCTGCTGTATATTACAGTGTTATCGGTACGGCGGGAAAGGGACGGGCTCCCTGCTGTATATTACAGTGTTATCGGTACGGCGGGAAAGGGGACAGGGTCCCTGCTGTACAATACAGTGTTATCGGTACAGCGGGAAAGGGAACGGGGTCCCTGCTGTATATTACAGTGTTATCGGTATGGCGGGAAAGGGGACGGAGTCCCTGCTGTATTTCACAGTGTTATCGGTACGGCGGGAAAGGGACAGGCTCCCTGCTGTATATTACAGTGTTATCGGTACGGCGGGAAAGGGGACGGGATCCCTGCTGTATATTACAGTGTTATCGGTACGGCGGGAAAGGGACGGGGTCCCTACTGTATATTACAGTGTTATCGGTACAGCGGGAAAGGGGACGGTGTCCCTGCTGTATATTGCAGTGTTATCGGTACGGCGGGAAAGTGGACGGGGACCCTGCTGTATATTACAGTGTTATCGGTACAGCGGGAAAGGGGACGGGGTCCCTGCTGTATATTACAGTGTTATCGGTACGGCAGGAAAGGGGACAGGGTCCCTGCTGTATATTACAGTGTTATCGGTACGGCGGGAAAGGGGACGGGGACCCTGCTGTATATTGCAGTGTTATCGGTACGGCGGGAAAGGGGACGCGGTCCCTGCTATATATGACAGTGTTATCGGTACGGCGGGAATGGGGACGGGATCCCTGCTGTATATTACAGTGTTATCATTACGGCGGGAAAGGGGACGGGGTCCCTGCTGTATATTACAGTGTTATCAGTACGGCGGGAAAGGGGACGGGGTCCCTGCTGTATATTACAGTGTTATCGGTACGGCGGGAAAGGGGACGGGGTTCCTGCTGTATATTAGTGTTATCGGTACGGCGGGAAAGCGAACGGGGTCCTTGCTGTATATTACAGTGTTATCGGTACGGCAGGAAAGGGGACGGGGTTCCTGCTGTATATTAGTGTTATCGGTACGGCGGGAAAGGGAACGGGGTCCCTGCTGTATATTACAGTGTTATCGGTACGGCAGGAAAGGGGACGGGGTTCCTGCTGTATATTAGTGTTATTGGTACGGCGGGAAAGGGAACGGGGTCCCTGCTGTATATTACAGTGTTATTGGTACGGCGGGAACGGGGACAGGGTCCCTGCTGTATATTACAGTGTTATCGGTACGGCGGGAAAGGGGACGGAGTCCCTGCTGAATATTACAGTGTTATGGGTACGGCAGGAAAGGGGACAGGGTCCCTGCTGTATATTACAGTGTTTTCGGAACGGCAAGAAAGGGGACGGTGACCTTGCTGTATATTACAGTGTTATCGGTACGGCCGGAAAAGGGACGGGGTCCCTGCTGTATATTACAGTGTTATCGGTACGGCGGGATAGGGGATGGGGTCCCTGCTGTATATTACAGTGTTATCGGTACGGCGGGAAAGTGGACGGTGTCCCTGCTGTATATGAGAGTGTTATCGGTACGGCGGGAAAGGGGACGGGGTCCCTGCTGTATATTACAGTGTTATCGGTACGGTGGGAAAGGGGACGGGGTCCCTGCTGTATACTACAGTGTTATCGGTACGGCGGGAAAGGGGACGGGGTCCCTGCTGTATATTACAGTGTTATCGGTACGGCGGGAATGGGGACGGTGTCCCTGCTGTCTACTACAATGTTATCGTTACGGCGGGAAAGGGGACGGGGTCTCTGCTGTATATTACAGTGTTATCGGTACGGCGGGAAAGGGGACGGGGTCCCTGCTGTATATTACAGTGTTATCGGTACGGCGGGAAAGGGGACGGGGTCCCTGCTGTATATTACAGTGTTATCGGTATGCCGGGAAAGCGGACGGGGTCCCTGCTGTATATTACAGTGTTATCGGTACGCCGGGAAAGGGGACAGGGTACCTGCTGTATATTACAGTGTTATCGGTACGGCGGGAAAGGGGACGGTGTCCCTGCTGTATATTACAGTGTTATCGGTACGGCGGGAAAGGGGACGGTGTCCCTGCTGTATATTACAGTGTTATCAGTACGGCGGGAATGGGGACGGGGTCCCTGCTGTATATTACAGTGTTATCGGTACGGCGGGAAAGGGAACGGGGTCCCTGCTGTATATTACAGTGATATCGGTACGCCGGGAAAGGGTACGGGGTCCCTGCTGTATATGACAGTGTTATAAGTACAGCGGGAAAGGGGACAGGGTCCCTGCTGTATATTACAGTGTTATTGGTACGGCAGGAATGGGGACGGTGTCCCTGCTGTATATTACAGTGTTATTGGTACGGCGGGAAAGGGGACGGCGTCCCTGCAGTATATTACAGTGTTATCAGTACGGCGGGAAAGGGGACGGGTACCCTGCTGTATATTACAGTGTTATCGGTACGGCAGGAAAGGGGACGGGGTCCCTGCTGTATATTACAGTGTTATTGGTACGGCGGGAACCGGGACAGGGTCCCTGCTGTATATTACAGTGTTATCGGTACGGCGGGAAAGGGGACGGAGTCCCTGCTGTACATTACAGTGTTAGGGGTACGGCAGGAAAGGGGACAGGGTCCCTGCTGTATATTACAGTGTTATCGGTACGGCAAGAAAGGGAACGGGGACCTTGCTGTATATTACAGTCTTATCGGTACGGCAGGAAAGGGGACGGTGTCCCTGCTGTATATTACAGTGTTATCGGTACGGCGGGATAGGGGACGGGGTCCCTGCTGCATATTACAGTGTTATCGGTACGGCGGGAAATGGGACGGGGTCCCTGCTGTATATTACAGTGTTATCGGTACGGCGGGAAAGGGGACGGGGTCCCTGCTGTCTACTACAATGTTATCGGTACGGCGGGAAAGGGGACGGGTTCCCTGCTGTATATTACAGTGTTATCGGTACGGCGGGAAAGGGGACGGGGTCCCTGCTGGAAATTACAGTGTTATCGGTACGCCGGGAAAGGGGACGGGGTCCCTGCTGTATATTACAGTGTTATCGGTATGGCGGGAAAGGGGACGGTGTCCCTGCTGTATATTACAGTGTTATCGGTACGGCGGGAAAGGGGACGTGGTCGCTGCTATATATTACAGTGTTATCGGTACGCCGGGAAAGGGGACGGGGTCCCTGCTGTATATTACAGTGTTATCGGTATGGCGGGTAAGGGGACGGTGTCCCTGCTGTATATTACAGTGTTATCGGTACGGCGGGAAAGGGGACGGTGTCCCTGCTGTATATTACAGTGTTATCAGTACGGCGGGAATGGGGACGGGGTCCCTGCTGGATATTACAGTGTTATCGATACGGCGGGAAAGGGAACGGGGTCCCTGCTGTATATTAAAGTGTTATCGGTACGGCGGGAAAGGGGACGGGGTCCCTGCTATATATGACAGTGTTATAAGTACAGCGGGAAAGGGGACAGGGTCCCTGCTGTATATTACAGTGTTATTGGTACGGCAGGAATGGGGACGGGGTCCCTGCTGTATATTACAGTGTTATTAGTACGGCGGGAACGGGGACAGGGTCCCTGCTGTATATTACAGTGTTATCGGTACGGCAGGAAAGGGGACGGAGTTCCTGCTGTATATTACAGTGTTATGGGGACGGCGGGAAAGGGGACGGGGTCCCTGCTGTATATTACAATGTTATCGGTACGGCGGGAAAGGGGACGGGGACCCTGATGTATATTACAGTCTTATCAGTACGGCGGGAGAGGGGACGGGGTCCCTGCTGTATATTACAGTGTTATCGGTACGGCGGGAAAGGGGACGGGGTCCCTGCTGTATATTACAGTGTTATCGGTACGGCGGGAAAGGGGACGGGGTCCCTGCTGTATATTACAGTGTTATCGGTACGGCGGGAAAGGGGACGGGGTCCCTGCTGTCTACTACAATGTTATCGGTATGGCGGGAAAGGGGACGGGGTCCCTGCTGTATATTACAGTGGTATCGGTACGCCGGGAAAGGGGACGGTGTCCCTGCTGTATATTACAGTGTTATCGGTACGGCGGGAAAGGGGACGGGGTCCCTGCTGTATATTACAGTGTTATCGGTACGGCGGGAAAGGGGACGGGGTCCCTGCTGTATACTACAGTGTTATCGGTACGGCGGGAAAGGGGACGGGGTCCCTGCTGTCTACTACAATGTTATCGGTATGGCGGGAAAGGGGACGGGGTCCCTGCTGTATATTACAGTGGTATCGGTACGCCGGGAAAGGGGACGGGGTCCCTGCTGTATATTACAGTGTTATCGGTATGGCGGGAAAGGGGACGGTGTCCCTGCTGTATATTACAGTGTTATCGGTACGGCGGGAAAGGGGACGGGGTCCCTGCTGTATATTACAGTGTAAGCGGTACGGCGGGAATGGGGACGGGGTCCCTGCTGTATATTACAGTATTATCGGTACGCCGGGAAAGGGGACAGGGTCCCTGCTGTATATTACAGTGTTATCGGTACGGCGGGAAAGGGGACGGTGTCCCTGCTGTATATTACATTGTTATCAGTATGGCGGGAATGGGGACGGGGTCCCTGCTGTATATTACAGTGTTATCGGTACGGCGGGAAAGGGAACGGGGTCCCTGCTGTATATTACAGTGTTATTGGTACGGCGGGAAAGGGGACGGGGTCCCTGCTGTATATTACAGTGTTATTGGTACGGCAGGAATGGGGACGGGGTCCCTGCTGTATATTACAGTGTTATTGGTACGGCGGGAACGGGGACAGGGTCCCTGCAGTATATTACAGTGTTATCGGTACGGCGGGAAAGGGGACGGAGTTCCTGCTGTATATTACAGTGTTATGGGGACGGCGGGAAAGGGGACGGGGTCCCTGCTGTATATTACAATGTTATCGGTACGGCGAGAAAGGGGACGGGGTCCCTGCTGTATATTACAGTGTTATCGGTACGGCGGGATAGGGGACGGGGTCCCTGCTGTATATTACAGTGTTATCGGTACGGCGGGAAAGGGGACAGGGTTCCTGCTGTATATTACAGTGTTATCAGTACGGCGGGAAAGGGGACGGTGTCCCTGCTGTATATGAGAGTGTTATCGGTACGGCGGGAAAGGGGACGGTGTCCCTGCTGTATATGAGAGTGTTATCGGTACGGCGGGAAAGGGGACGGGGTCCCTGCTGTATATTACAGTGTTATCGGTACGGCGGGAAAGGGGACGGGGTCCCTGCTGTCTACTACAATTTTATCGGTACGGCGGGAAAGGGGACGGGTTCCCTGCTGTATATTACAGTGTTATCGGTACGGCGGGAAAGGGGTCGGGATCCCTGCTGTATATTACAGTGTTATCGGTACGCCGGGAAAGGGGACGGGGTCCCTGCTGTATATTACAGTGTTATCGGTACGGCGGGAAAGGGGACGGTGTCCCTGCTGTATATTACAGTGTTATCGGTACGGCGGGAAAGGGGACGTGGTCCCTGCTGTATATTACAGTGTTATCGGTACGGCGGGAAAGGGTACGTGGTCCCTGCTGTATATTACAGTGTTATCGGTACGCCGGGAAAGGGGACAGGGTCCCTGATGTATATTACATTGTTATCGGTACGCCGGGAAAGGGGACAGGGTCCCTGCTGTATATTACAGTGTTATCGGTACGGCGGGAAAGGGGACGTTGTCCCTGCTGTATATTACAGTGTTATCGGTACGGCGGGAAAGGGGACGGTGTCCCTGCTGTATATTACAGTGTTATCAGTACGGCGGGAATGGGGACGGGGTCCCTGCTGTTTATTACAGTGTTATCGGTACGGCGGGAAAGGGAACGGGGTCCCTGCTGTATATTAAAGTGTTATCGGTACGGCGGGAAAGGGGACGGGGTCCCTGCTATATATGACAGTGTTATAAGTACAGCGGGAAAGGGGACAGGGTCCCTGCTGTATATTACAGTGTTATTGGTACGGCAGGAATGGGGACGGGGTCCCTGCTGTATATTACAGTGTTATTAGTACGGCGGGAACGGGGACAGGGTCCCTGCTGTATATTACAGTGTTATCGGTACGGCAGGAAAGGGGACGGAGTTCCTGCTGTATATTACAGTGTTATGGGGACGGCGGGATAGGGGACGGGGTCCCTGCTGTATATTACAGTGTTATCGGTACGGCGGGATAGGGGACGGGGTCCCTGCTGTATATGAGAGTGTTATCGGTACGGCGGGAAAGGGGACGGTGTCCCTGCTGTATATGAGAGTGTTATCGGTACGGCGGGAAAGGGGACGGGGTCCCTGCTGTATATGAGAGTGTTGTCGGTACGGCGGGAAAGGGGATGGTGTCCCTGCTGTATATGAGAGTGTTATCGGTACGGCGGGAAAGGGGACGGGGTCCCTGCTGTATATTACAGTGTTATCGGTACGGCGGGAAAGGGGACGGGGTCCCTGCTGTATACTACAGTGTTATCGGTACGGCGGGAAAGGGGACGGGGTCCCTGCTGTCTACTACAATGTTATCGGTATGGCGGGAAAGGGGACGGGGTCCCTGCTGTATATTACAGTGTTATCGGTATGGCGGGAAAGGGGACGGGGTCCCTGCTGTATATTACAGTGTTATCGGTACAGCGGGAAAGGGGACGGGGTTCCTGCTGTCTACTACAATGTTATCGGTACGGCGGGAAAGGGGACGGGGTCCCTACTGTATATTACAGTGTTATCGGTACGCCGGGAAAGGGGACAGGGTCCCTGCTGTATATTACAGTGTTATCGGTACGGCGGGAAAGGGGACGGTGTCCCTGCTGTATATTACAGTGTTATCGGTACGGCGGGAAAGGGGACAGGGTTCCTGCTGTATATTACAGTGTTATCAGTACGGCGGGAATGGGGACGGGGTCCCTGCTGTATATTACAGTGTTATCGGTACGGCGGGAAAGGGAACGAGGTCCCTGCTGTATATTACAGTGTTATCGGTACGGCGGGAAAGGGGACAGGGTCCCTGCTGTATATTACAGTGTTATCGGTACGGCGGGAAAGGGGACGGGGTGCCTGCTGTATATTACAGTGTTATCGGTACGGCGGGAAAGGGGACGGGGCCCCTGCTGTATACTACAGTGTTATCGGTACGGCGGGAAAGGGGACGGGGTCCCTGCTGACTACTACAATGTTATCGGTATGGCGGGAAAGGGGACGGGGTCCCTGCTGTATATTACAGTGTTATCGGTACGGCGGGAAAGGGGACGGGGTCCCTGCTGTATATTACAGTGTTAGCGGTACGGCGGGAAAGGGGACGGGGTCCCTGCTGTCTACTACAATGTTATCGGTACGGCGGGAAAGGGGACGGGGTCCCTGCTGTATATTACAGTGTTATCGGTACGGCGGGAATGGGGACGGGGTCCCTGCTGTATATTACAGTGTTATTGGTACGGCAGGAATGGGGACGGGGTCCCTGCTGTATATTACAGTGTTATTGGTACGGCGGGAACGGGGACAGGGTCCCTGCAGTATATTACAGTGTTATCGGGACGGCAGGAAAGGGGACGGAGTTCCTGCTGTATATTACAGTGTTATCGGTACGGCAGGAAATGGGACGGAGTTCCTGCTGTATATTACAGTGTTATCGGTACGGCAGGAAAGGGGACGGAGTTCCTGCTGTATATTACAGTGTTATCGGTACGGCAGGAAATGGGACGGAGTTCCTGCTGTATATTACAGTGTTATCGGTACGGCAGGAAAGGGGACGGAGTTCCTGCTGTATATTACAGTGTTATGGGGACGGCGGGAAAGGGGACGGGGTCCCTGCTGTATATTACAATGTTATCGGTACGGCGGGAAAGGGGACGGGGTCCCTGCTGTATATTACAGTGTTATCGGTACGGCGGGATAGGGGACGGGGTCCCTGCTGTATATTACAGTGTTATCGGTACGTTGGGAAAGGGGACGTTGTCCCTGCTGTATATTACAGTGTTATCGGTACGGCGGGAAAGGGGACGGGGTCCCTGCTGTATATTACAATGTTATCGGTACGGCGGGAAAGGGGACGGGGTCCCTGCTGTATATTACATTGTTATCGGAACGGCGGGATAGGGGACGGGGTCCCTGCTGTATATTACAGAGTTATCCGTACGGCGGGAAAGGGGACGGTGTCCCTGCTGTATATGAGAGTGTTATCGGTACGGCGGGAAAGGGGACGGTGTCCCTGCTGTATATGAGAGTGTTATCGGTACGGCGGGAAAGGGGACGGTGTCCCTGCTGTATATGAGAGTGTTATCGGTACGGCGGGAAAGGGGACGGGGTCCCTGCTGTATATTACAGTGTTATCGGTACGGCGGGAAAGGGGACGGGGTCCCTGCTGTCTACTACAATTTTATCGGTACGGCGGGAAAGGGGACGGGTTCCCTGCTGTATATTACAGTGTTATCGGTACGGCGGGAAAGGGGTCGGGGTCCCTGCTGTATATTACAGTGTTATCGGTACGCCGGGAAAGGGGACGGGGTCCCTGCTGTATATTACAGTGTTATCGGTACGGCGGGAAAGGGGACGGTGTCCCTGCTGTATATTACAGTGTTATCGGTACGGCGGGAAAGGGGACGTGGTCCCTGCTGTATATTACAGTGTTATCGGTACGGCGGGAAAGGGGACGTGGTCCCTGCTGTATATTACAGTGTTATCGGTACGCCGGGAAAGGGGACAGGGTCCCTGCTGTATATTACATTGTTATCGGTACGCCGGGAAAGGGGACAGGGTCCCTGCTGTATATTACCGTGTTATCGGTACGGCGGGAAAGGGGACGTTGTCCCTGCTGTATATTACAGTGTTATCGGTACGGCGGGAAAGGGGACGGTGTCCCTGCTGTATATTACAGTGTTATCAGTACGGCGGGAATGGGGACGGGGTCCCTGCTGTATATTACAGTGTTATCGGTACGGCGGGAAAGGGAACGGGGTCCCTGCTGTATATTAAAGTGTTATCGGTACGGCGGGAATGGGGACGGGGTCCCTGCTGTATATTACAGTGTTATCGGTACGGCGGGAAAGGGAACGGGGTCCCTGCTGTATATTAAAGTGTTATCGGTACGGCGGGAAAGGGGACGGGGTCCCTGCTATATATGACAGTGTTATAAGTACAGCGGGAAACGGGACAGGGTCCCTGCTGTATATTACAGTGTTATTAGTACGGCGGGAACGGGGACAGGGTCCCTGCTGTATATTACAGTGTTATTAGTACGGCGGGAACGGGGACAGGGTCCCTGCTGTATATTACAGTGTTATCGGTACGGCAGGAAAGGGGACGGAGTTCCTGCTGTATATTACAGTGTTATGGGGACGGCGGGAAAGGGGACGGAGTCCCTGCTGTATATTACAGTGTTATGGGGACGGCGGGAAAGGGGACGGAGTCCCTGCTGTATATTACAGTGTTATCGGTACGGCGGGATAGGGGACGGGGTCCCTGCTGTATATGAGAGTGTTATCGGTACGGCGGGAAAGGGGACGGTGTCCCTGCTGTATATGAGAGTGTTATCGGTACGGCGGGAAAGGGGACGGGGTCCCTGCTGTATATGAGAGGGTTGTCGGTACGGCGGGAAAGGGGATGGTGTCCCTGCTGTATATGAGAGTGTTATCGGTACGGCGGGAAAGGGGACGGGGTCCCTGCTGTATATTACAGTGTTATCGGTACGGCGGGAAAGGGGACGGGGTCCCTGCTGTATACTACAGTGTTATCGGTACGGCGGGAAAGGGGACGGGGTCCCTGCTGTCTACTACAATGTTCTCGGTATGGCGGGAAAGGGGACGGGGTCCCTGCTGTATATTACAGTGTTATCGGTATGGCGGGAAAGGGGACGGGGTCCCTGCTGTATATTACAGTGTTATCGGTACAGCGGGAAAGGGGACGGGGTCCCTGCTGTCTACTACAATGTTATCGGTACGGCGGGAAAGGGGACGGGGTCCCTACTGTATATTACAGTGTTATCTGTACGCCGGGAAAGGGGACAGGGTCCCTGCTGTATATTACAGTGTTATCGGTACGGCGGGAAAGGGGACGGTGTCCCTGCTGTATATTACAGTGTTATCGGTACGGCGGGAAAGGGAACGAGGTCCCTGCTGTATATTACAGTGTTATCGGTACGGCGGGAAAGGGGACAGGGTCCCTGCTGTATATTACAGTGTTATCGGTACGGCGGGAAAGGGGACGGGGTCCCTGCTGTATATTACAGTGTTATCGGTACGGCGGGAAAGGGGACGGGGCCCCTGCTGTATACTACAGTGTTATCGGTACGGCGGGAAAGGGGACGGGGTCCCTGCTGACTACTACAATGTTATCGGTATGGCGGGAAAGGGGACGGGGTCCCTGCTGTATATTACAGTGTTATCGGTACGGCGGGAAAGGGGACGGGGTCCCTGCTGTATATTACAGTGTTAGCGGTACGGCGGGAAAGGGGACGGGGTCCCTGCTGTCTACTACAATGTTATCGGTACGGCGGGAAAGGGGACGGGGTCCCTGCTGTATATTACAGTGTTATCGGTACGGCGGGAATGGGGACGGGGTCCCTGCTGTATATTACAGTGTTATCGGTACGCCGGGAAAGGGGACGGGGTCCCTGCTGTATATAACAGTGTTATCGGTATGGCGGGAAAGGGGACGGTGTCCCTGCTGTATATTACAGTGTTATCGGTACGGCGGGAAAGGGGACGGGGTCCCTGCTGTATATTACAGTGTTATCGGTACGCCGGGAAAGGGGACAGGGTCCCTGCTGTATATTACAGTGTTATCGGTATGGCGGGAAAGGGGACGGTGTCCCTGCTGTATATTACAGTGTTATCGGTACGGCGGGAAAGGGGACGGTGTCCCTGCTGTATATTACAGTGTTATCAGTATGGCGGGAATGGGGACGGGGTCCCTGCTGTATATTACAGTGTTATCGGTACGGCGGGAAAGGGAACGGGGTCCCTGCTGTATATTACAGTGTTATTGGTACGGCGGGAAAGGGGACAGGGTCCCTGCTATATATGACAGTGTTAAAAGTACAGCGGGAAAGGGGACAGGGTCCCTGCTGTATATTACAGTGTTATTGGTACGGCAGGAATGGGGACGGGGTCCCTGCTGTATATTACAGTGTTATCGGTACGGCGGGAAAGGGGACAGGGTCCCTGCTGTATATTACAGTGTTATCGGTACGGCAGGAAAGGGGACGGAGCTCCTGCTGTATATTACAGTGTTATGGGGACGGCGGGAAAGGGGACGGGGTCCCTGCTGTATATTACAATGTTATCGGTACGGCGGGAAAGGGGACGGGGACCCTGATGTACATTACAGTGTTATCGGTACGGCGGGATAGGGGACGGTGTCCCTGCTGTATATGAGAGTGTTATCGGTACGGCGGGAAAGGGGACGGGGTCCCTGCTGTATATTACAGTGTTATCGGTACGGCGGGAAAGGGGACGGGGTCCCTGCTGTCTACTACAATGTTATCGGTACGGCGGGAAAGGGGACGGGGTCCCTGCTGTATATTACAGTGTTATCGGTACGGCGGGAAAGGGGACGGAGTCCCTGCTGTATATTACAGTGTTATCAGTATGGCGGGAAAGGGGACGGGGTCCCTGCTGTATATTACAGTGTTATTGGTACGGCGGGAAAGGGGACGGGGTCCCTGCTGTCTACTAAAATGTTATCGGTACGGCGGGAATGGGGACGGGGTCCCTACTGTATATTAGTGTTATCGGTACGGCGGGAAAGGGGACGGAGTCCCTGCTGTATATTACAGTGTTATCGGTACGCCGGGAAAGGGGACGGGGTCCCTGCTGTATATTACAGTGTTATCGGTACGCCGGGAAAGGGGACAGGGTCCCTGCTGTATATTACAGTGTTATCGGTACGGCGTGAAAGGGGACGGGGTCCCTGCTGTATATTACAGTGTTATCGGTACGGCGGGAAAGGGGACGGTGTCCCTGCTGTATATTACAGTGTTATCAGTACGGCGGGAATGGCGACGGGGTCCCTGCTGTATATTACAGTGTTATCGGTACGGCGGGAAAGGGAACGGGGTCCCAGCTGTATATTACAGTATTATCGGTACGGCGGGAAAGGGGACGGGGTCCCTGCTGTATATGACAGTGTTATAAGTACAGCGGGAAAGGGGACAGGGTCCCTGCTGTATATTACAGTGTTATCAGTACGGCGGGAATGGGGACGGGGTCCCTGCTGTATATTACAGTGTTATCGGTACGGCGGGAAAGGGGACGGGGTCCCTGCTGTATATTACAGTGTTATTGGTACGGCGGGAAAGGGGACGGGGTCCCTGCTGTATATTACAGTGTTATTGGTACGGCAGGAATGGGGACGGGGTCCCTGCTGTATATTACAGTGTTATCGGTACGGCGGGAACGGGGACAGGGTCCCTGCTGTATATTACAGTGTTATCGGTACGGCAGGAAAGGGGACGGGGTCCCTGCTGTATATTACAGTGTTATCGGTACGGCGGGAAATGGGACGGTGTTCCTGCTGTATATTACAGTGTTATCGGTACGGCGGGAAAGGGGACGGAGTTCCTGCTGTATATTACAGTGTTATGGGGACGGCGGGAAAGGGGACGGGGTCCCTGCTGTATATTACAATGTTATCGGTTCGGCGGGAACGGGGACAGGGTCCCTGCTGTATATTACAGTGTTATCGGTACGGCAGGAAAGGGGACGGGGTCCCTGCTGTATATTACAGTGTTATCGGTACGGCGGGAAAGGGGACGGAGTTCCTGCTGTATATTACAGTGTTATGGGGACGGCGGGAAAGGGGACGGGGTCCCTGCTGTATATTACAATGTTATCGGTTCGGCGGGAAAGGGGACGGGGTCCCTGCTGTATATTACAGTGTTATCGGTACGGCGGGATAGGGGACGGGGTCCCTGCTGTATATTACAGTGTTATCGGTACGTTGGGAAAGGGGACGTTGTCCCTGCTGTATATTACAGTGTTATCGGTACGGCGGGAAAGGGGACGGGGTCCCTGCTGTATATTACAATGTTATCGGTACGGCGGGAAAGGGGACGGGGTCCCTGCTGTATATTACAGTGTTATCGGTATACGGCGGGATAGGGGACGGGGTCCCTGCTGTATATTACAGAGTTATCGGTACGGCGGGAAAGGGGACGGTGTCCCTGCTGTATATGAGAGTGTTATCGGTACGGCGGGAAAGGGGACGGTGTCCCTGCTGTATATGAGAGTGTTATCGGTACGGCGGGAAAGGGGACGGGGTCCCTGCTGTATATTACAGTGTTATCGGTACGGCGGGAAAGGGGACGGGGTCCCTGCTGTCTACTACAATGTTATCGGTACGGCGGGAAAGGGGACGGGTTCCCTGCTGTATATTACAGTGTTATCGGTACGGCGGGAAAGGGGTCGGGGTCCCTGCTGGAAATTACAGTGTTATCGGTACGCCGGGAAAGGGGACGGGGTCCCTGCTGTATATTACAGTGTTATCGGTTCGGCGGGAAAGGGGACGGTGTCCCTGCTGTATATGAGAGTGTCATCGGTACGGCGGGAAAGGGGACGTTGTCCGTGCTGTATATGAGAGTGTTATCGGTACGGCGGGAATGGGGACGGGGTCCCTGCTGTATATTACAGTGTTATCGGTACGGCGGGAAAGGGGACAGGGTCCCTGCTGTATATTACAGTGTTATCGGTATGGCGGGAAAGGGGACGGGGTCCCTGCTGTATATTACAGTGTTATCGGTACGGCGGGAAAGGGGACGGGGTCCCTGCTGTATATTACAGTGTTATCGGTACGGCGGGAATGGGGACGGGGTCCCTGCTGTATATTACAGTATTATCGGTACGCCGGGAAAGGGGACAGGGTCCCTGCTGTATATTACAGTGTTATCGGTATGGCGGGAAAGGGGACGGTGTCCCTGCTGTATATTACAGTGTTATCGGTACGGCGGGAAAGGGGACGGTGTCCCTGCTGTATATTACATTGTTATCAGTATGGCGGGAATGGGGACGGGGTCCCTGCTGTATATTACAGTGTTATCGGTACGGCGGGAAAGGGAACGGGGTCCCTGCTGTATATTACAGTGTTATTGGTACGGCGGGAAAGGGGACGGGGTCCCTGCTGTATATTTCAGTGTTATTGGTACGGCAGGAATGGGGACGGGGTCCCTGCTGTATATTACAGTGTTATTGGTACGGCGGGAACGGGGACAGGGTCCCTGCAGTATATTACAGTGTTATCGGTACGGCAGGAAAGGGGACGGATTTCCTGCTGTATATTACAGTGTTATCGGTACGGCGGGAAAGGGGTCGGGGTCCCTGCTGTATATTACAGTGTTATCGGTACGCCGGGAAAGGGGACGGGGTCCCTGCTGTATATTACAGTGTTATCGGTACGGCGGGAAAGGGGACGGTGTCCCTGCTGTATATTCCAGTGTTATCGGTACGGCGGGAAAGGGGACGTGGTCCCTGCTGTATATTACAGTGTTATCGGTACGGCGGGAAATGGGACGGAGTTCCTGCTGTATATTACAGTGTTATCGGTACGGCAGGAAAGGGGACGGAGTTCCTGCTGTATATTACAGTGTTATGGGGACGGCGGGAAAGGGGACGGGGTCCCTGCTGTATATTACAATGTTATCGGTACGGCGGGAAAGGGGACGGGGTCCCTGCTGTATATTACAGTGTTATCGGTACGGCGGGATAGGGGACGGGGTCCCTGCTGTATATTACAGTGTTATCGGTACGTTGGGAAAGGGGACGTTGTCCCTGCTGTATATTACAGTGTTATCGGTACGGCGGGAAAGGGGACGGGGTCCCTGCTGTATATTACAATGTTATCGGTACGGCGGGAAAGGGGACGGGGTCCCTGCTGTATATTACATTGTTATCGGTACGGCGGGATAGGGGACGGGGTCCCTGCTGTATATTACAGAGTTATCCGTACGGCGGGAAAGGGGACGGTGTCCCTGCTGTATATGAGAGTGTTATCGGTACGGCGGGAAAGGGGACGGTGTCCCTGCTGTATATGAGAGTGTTATCGGTACGGCGGGAAAGGGGACGGTGTCCCTGCTGTATATGAGAGTGTTATCGGTACGGCGGGAAAGGGGACGGGGTCCCTGCTGTATATTACAGTGTTATCGGTACGGCGGGAAAGGGGACGGGGTCCCTGCTGTCTACTACAATTTTATCGGTACGGCGGGAAAGGGGACGGGTTCCCTGCTGTATATTACAGTGTTATCGGTACGGCGGGAAAGGGGTCGGGGTCCCTGCTGTATATTACAGTGTTATCGGTACGCCGGGAAAGGGGACGGGGTCCCTGCTGTATATTACAGTGTTATCGGTACGGCGGGAAAGGGGACGGTGTCCCTGCTGTATATTCCAGTGTTATCGGTACGGCGGGAAAGGGGACGTGGTCCCTGCTGTATATTACAGTGTTATCGGTACGGCGGGAAAGGGGACGTGGTCCCTGCTGTATATTACAGTGTTATCGGTACGCCGGGAAAGGGGACAGGGTCCCTGCTGTATATTACAGTGTTATCGGTACGCCGGGAAAGGTGACAGGGTCCCTGCTGTATATTACAGTGTTATCAGTACGGCGGGAAAGGGGACGTTGTCCCTGCTGTATATTACAGTGTTATCGGTACGGCGGGAAAGGGGACGGTGTCCCTGCTGTATATTACAGTGTTATCAGTACGGCGGGAATGGGGACGGGGTCCCTGCTGTATATTACAGTGTTATCGGTACGGCGGGAAAGGGAAGTGGGTCCCTGCTGTATATTAAAGTGTTATCGGTACGGCGGGAAAGGGGACGGGGTCCCTTCTATATATGACAGTGTTATAAGTACAGCGGGAAAGGGGACAGGGTCCCTGCTGTATATTACAGTGTTATTGGTACGGCAGGAATGGGGACGGGGTCCCTGCTGTATATTACAGTGTTATTAGTACGGCGGGAACGGGGACAGGGTCCCTGCTGTATATTACAGTGTTATCGGTACGGCAGGAAAGGGGACGGAGTTCCTGCTGTATATTACAGTGTTATGGGGACGGCGGGAAAGGGGACGGAGTCCCTGCTGTATATTACAGTGTTATGGGTACGGCGGGAAAGGGGACGGAGTCCCTGCTGTATATTACAGTGTTATCGGTACGGCGGGATAGGGGACGGGGTCCCTGCTGTATATGAGAGTGTTATCGGTACGGCGGGAAAGGGGACGGGGTCCCTGCTGTATATGAGAGTGTTGTCGGTACGGCGGGAAAGGGGATGGTGTCCCTGCTGCATATGAGAGTGTTATCGGTACGGCGGGAAAGGGGACGGGGTCCCTGCTGTATATTACAGTGTTATCGGTACGGCGGGAAAGGGGACGGGGTCCCTGCTGTATACTACAGTGTTATCGGTACGGCGGGAAAGGGGACGGGGTCCCTGCTGTCTACTACAATGTTATCGGTACGGCGGGAAAGGGGACGGGGTCCCTGCTGTATATTACAGTGTTATCGGTATGGCGGGAAAGGGGACGGGGTCCCTGCTGTATATTACAGTGTTATCGGTACAGCGGGAAAGGGGACGGGGTCCCTGCTGTCTACTACAATGTTATCGGTACGGCGGGAAAGGGGACGGGGTCCCTACTGTATATTACAGTGTTATCGGTACGCCGGGAAAGGGGACAGGGTCCCTGCTGTATATTACAGTGTTATCGGTACGGCGGGAAAGGGGACGGTGTCCCTGCTGTATATTACAGTGTTATCGGTACGGCGGGAAAGGGGACAGGGTTCCTGCTGTATATTACAGTGTTATCAGTACGGCGGGAATGGGGACGGGGTCCCTGCTGTATATTACAGTGTTATCGGTACGGCGGGAAAGGGGACGGGGTCCCTGCTGTCTACTACAATGTTATCGGTACGGCGGGAAAGGGGACGGGGTCCCTGCTGTATATTACAGTGTTATCGGTACGGCGGGAATGGGGACGGGGTCCCTGCTGTATATTACAGTGTTATCGGTACGGCGGGAAAGGGGACGGGGTCCCTGCTGTATATTACAGTGTTATCGGTATGGCGGGAAAGGGGACGGTGTCCCTGCTGTATATTACAGTGTTATCGGTACGGCGGGAAAGGGGACGGGGTCCCTGCTGTATATTACAGTGTTATCGGTACGCCGGGAAAGGGGACAGGGTCCCTGCTGTATATTACAGTGTTATCGGTATGGCGGGAAAGGGGACGGTGTCCCTGCTGTATATTACAGTGTTATCGGTACGGCGGGAAAGGGGACGGTGTCCCTGCTGTATATTACAGTGTTATCAGTATGGCGGGAATGGGGACGGGGTCCCTGCTGTATATTACAGTGTTATCGGTACGGCGGGAAAGGGAACGGGGTCCCTGCTGTATATTACAGTGTTATTGGTACGGCGGGAAAGGGGACGGGGTCCCTGCTATATATGACAGTGTTAAAAGTACAGCGGGAAAGGGGACAGGGTCCCTGCTGTATATTACAGTGTTATTGGTACGGCAGGAATGGGGACGGGGTCCCTGCTGTATATTACAGTGTTATCGGTACGGCGGGAAAGGGGACAGGGTCCCTGCTGTATATTACAGTGTTATCGGTACGGCAGGAAAGGGGGCGGAGCTCCTGCTGTATATTACAGTGTTATGGGGACGGCGGGAAAGGGGACGGGGTCCCTGCTGTATATTACAATGTTATCGGTACGGCGGGAAAGGGGACGGGGACCCTGATGTACATTACAGTGTTATCGGTACGGCGGGATAGGGGACGGGGTCCCTGCTGTATATTACAGTGTTATCGGTACGTTGGGAAAGGGGACGTTGTCCCTGCTGTATATGAGAGTGTTATCGGTACGGCGGGAAAGGGGACGGTGTCCCTGCTGTATATGAGAGTGTTATCGGTACGGCGGGAAAGGGGACGGTGTCCCTGCTGTATATGAGAGTGTTATCGGTACGGCGGGAAAGGGGACGGGGTCCCTGCTGTATATTCCAGTGTTATCGGTACGGCGGGAAAGGGGACGTGGTCCCTGCTGTATATTACAGTGTTATCGGTACGGCGGGAAAGGGGACGTGGTCCCTGCTGTATATTACAGTGTTATCGGTACGCCGGGAAAGGGGACAGGGTCCCTGCTGTATATTACAGTGTTATCGGTACGCCGGGAAAGGTGACAGGGTCCCTGCTGTATATTACAGTGTTATCAGTACGGCGGGAAAGGGGACGTTGTCCCTGCTGTATATTACAGTGTTATCGGTACGGCGGGAAAGGGGACGGTGTCCCTGCTGTATATTACAGTGTTATCAGTACGGCGGGAATGGGGACGGGGTCCCTGCTGTATATTACAGTGTTATCGGTACGGCGGGAAAGGGAAGTGGGTCCCTGCTGTATATTAAAGTGTTATCGGTACGGCGGGAAAGGGGACGGGGTCCCTTCTATATATGACAGTGTTATAAGTACAGCGGGAAAGGGGACAGGGTCCCTGCTGTATATTACAGTGTTATTGGTACGGCAGGAATGGGGACGGGGTCCCTGCTGTATATTACAGTGTTATTAGTACGGCGGGAACGGGGACAGGGTCCCTGCTGTATATTACAGTGTTATCGGTACGGCAGGAAAGGGGACGGAGTTCCTGCTGTATATTACAGTGTTATGGGGACGGCGGGAAAGGGGACGGAGTCCCTGCTGTATATTACAGTGTTATGGGTACGGCGGGAAAGGGGACGGAGTCCCTGCTGTATATTACAGTGTTATCGGTACGGCGGGATAGGGGACGGGGTCCCTGCTGTATATGAGAGTGTTATCGGTACGGCGGGAAAGGGGACGGGGTCCCTGCTGTATATGAGAGTGTTGTCGGTACGGCGGGAAAGGGGATGGTGTCCCTGCTGCATATGAGAGTGTTATCGGTACGGCGGGAAAGGGGACGGGGTCCCTGCTGTATATTACAGTGTTATCGGTACGGCAGGAAAGGGGACGGGGTCCCTGCTGTATACTACAGTGTTATCGGTACGGCGGGAAAGGGGACGGGGTCCCTGCTGTCTACTACAATGTTATCGGTACGGCGGGAAAGGGGACGGGGTCCCTGCTGTATATTACAGTGTTATCGGTATGGCGGGAAAGGGGACGGGGTCCCTGCTGTATATTACAGTGTTATCGGTACAGCGGGAAAGGGGACGGGGTCCCTGCTGTCTACTACAATGTTATCGGTACGGCGGGAAAGGGGACGGGGTCCCTACTGTATATTACAGTGTTATCGGTACGCCGGGAAAGGGGACAGGGTCCCTGCTGTATATTACAGTGTTATCGGTACGGCGGGAAAGGGGACGGTGTCCCTGCTGTATATTACAGTGTTATCGGTACGGCGGGAAAGGGGACAGGGTTCCTGCTGTATATTACAGTGTTATCAGTACGGCGGGAATGGGGACGGGGTCCCTGCTGTATATTACAGTGTTATCGGTACGGCGGGAAAGGGAACGAGGTCCCTGCTGTATATTACAGTGTTATCGGTACGGCGGGAAAGGGGACAGGGTCCCTGCTGTATATTACAGTGTTATCGGTACGGCGGGAAAGGGGACGGGGTCCCTGCTGTATATTACAGTGTTATCGGTACGGCGGGAAAGGGGACGGGGCCCCTGCTGTATACTACAGTGTTATCGGTACGGCGGGAAAGGGGACGGGGTCCCTGCTGACTACTACAATGTTATCGGTATGGCGGGAAAGGGGACGGGGTCCCTGCTGTATATTACAGTGTTATCGGTACGGCGGGAAAGGGGACGGGGTCCCTGCTGTATATTACAGTGTTAGCGGTACGGCGGGAAAGGGGACGGGGTCCCTGCTGTCTACTACAATGTTATCGGTACGGCGGGAAAGGGGACGGGGTCCCTGCTGTATATTACAGTGTTATCGGTACGGCGGGAATGGGGACGGGGTCCCTGCTGTATATTACAGTGTTATCGGTACGGCGGGAAAGGGGACGGGGTCCCTGCTGTATATTACAGTGTTATCGGTATGGCGGGAAAGGGGACGGTGTCCCTGCTGTATATTACAGTGTTATCGGTACGGCGGGAAAGGGGACGGGGTCCCTGCTGTATATTACAGTGTTATCGGTACGCCGGGAAAGGGGACAGGGTCCCTGCTGTATATTACAGTGTTATCGGTATGGCGGGAAAGGGGACGGTGTCCCTGCTGTATATTACAGTGTTATCGGTACGGCGGGAAAGGGGACGGTGTCCCTGCTGTATATTACAGTGTTATCAGTATGGCGGGAATGGGGACGGGGTCCCTGCTGTATATTACAGTGTTATCGGTACGGCGGGAAAGGGAACGGGGTCCCTGCTGTATATTACAGTGTTGTTGGTACGGCGGGAAAGGGGACGGGGTCCCTGCTATATATGACAGTGTTAAAAGTACAGCGGGAAAGGGGACAGGGTCCCTGCTGTATATTACAGTGTTATTGGTACGGCAGGAATGGGGACGGGGTCCCTGCTGTATATTACAGTGTTATCGGTACGGCGGGAAAGGGGACAGGGTCCCTGCTGTATATTACAGTGTTATCGGTACGGCAGGAAAGGGGGCGGAGCTCCTGCTGTATATTACAGTGTTATGGGGACGGCGGGAAAGGGGACGGGGTCCCTGCTGTATATTACAATGTTATCGGTACGGCGGGAAAGGGGACGGGGACCCTGATGTACATTACAGTGTTATCGGTACGGCGGGATAGGGGACGGGGTCCCTGCTGTATATTACAGTGTTATCGGTACGTTGGGAAAGGGGACGTTGTCCCTGCTGTATATGAGAGTGTTATCGGTACGGCGGGAAAGGGGACGGTGTCCCTGCTGTATATGAGAGTGTTATCGGTACGGCGGGAAAGGGGACGGTGTCCCTGCTGTATATGAGAGTGTTATCGGTACGGCGGGAAAGGGGACGGGGTCCCTGCTGTATATTACAGTGTTATCGGTACGGCGGGAAAGGGGACGGGGTCCCTGCTGTCTACTACAATGTTATCGGTACGGCGGGAAAGGGGACGGGGTCCCTGCTGTATATTACAGTGTTATCGGTACGGCGGGAAAGGGGACGGAGTCCCTGCTGTATATTACAGTGTTATCAGTATGGCGGGAAAGGGGACGGGGTCCCTGCTGTATATTACAGTGTTATTGGTACGGCGGGAAAGGGGACGGGGTCCCTGCTGTCTACTACAATGTTATCGGTACGGCGGGAATGGGGACGGGGTCCCTACTGTATATTAGTGTTATCGGTACGGCGGGAAAGGGGACGGAGTCCCTGCTGTATATTACAGTGTTATCGGTACGCCGGGAAAGGGGACGGGATCCCTGCTGTATATTACAGTGTTATCGGTACGCCGGGAAAGGGGACAGGGTCCCTGCTGTATATTACAGTGTTATCGGTACGGCGTGAAAGGGGACGGGGTCCCTGCTGTATATTACAGTGTTATCGGTACGGCGGGAAAGGGGACGGTGTCCCTGCTGTATATTACAGTGTTATCAGTACGGCGGGAATGGCGACGGGGTCCCTGCTGAATATTACAGTGTTATCGGTACGGCGGGAAAGGGAACGGGGTCCCTGCTGTATATTACAGTGTTATCGGTACGGCGGGAAAGGGGACGGGGTCCCTGCTGTATATGACAGTGTTATAAGTACAGCGGGAAAGGGGACAGGGTCCCTGCTGTATATTACAGTGTTATCAGTACGGCGGGAATGGGGACGGGGTCCCTGCTGTATATTACAGTGTTATCGGTACGGCGGGAAAGGGGACGGGGTCCCTGCTGTATATTACAGTGTTATTGGTACGGCGGGAAAGGGGACGGGGTCCCTGCTGTATATTACAGTGTTATTGGTACGGCAGGAATGGGGACGGGGTCCCTGCTGTATATTACAGTGTTATCGGTACGGCGGGAACGGGGACAGGGTCCCTGCTGTATATTACAGTGTTATCGGTACGGCAGGAAAGGGGACGGGGTCCCTGCTGTATATTACAGTGTTATCGGTACGGCGGGAAATGGGACGGAGTTCCTGCTGTATATTACAGTGTTATCGGTACGGCAGGAAAGGGGACGGAGTTCCTGCTGTATATTACAGTGTTATGGGGACGGCGGGAAAGGGGACGGGGTCCCTGCTGTATATTACAATGTTATCGGTTCGGCGGGAAAGGGGACGGGGTCCCTGCTGTATATTACAGTGTTATCGGTACGGCGGGATAGGGGACGGGGTCCCTGAGGTATATTACAGTGTTATCGGTACGTTGGGAAAGGGGACGTTGTCCCTGCTGTATATTACAGTGTTATCGGTACGGCAGGAAAGGGGACGGGGTCCCTGCTGTATATTACAATGTTATCGGTACGGCGGGAAAGGGGACGGGGTCCCTGCTGTATATTACAGTGTTATCGGTACGGCGGGATAGGGGACGGGGTCCCTGCTGTATATTACCGAGTTATCGGTACGGCGGGAAAGGGGACGGTGTCCCTGCTGTATATTACAGTGTTATCGGTACGGCGGGAAAGGGGACGGTGTCCCTGCTGTATATGAGAGTGTTATCGGTACGGCGGGAAAGGGGACGGGGTCCCTGCTGTATATTACAGTGTTATCGGTACGGCGGGAAAGGGGACGGGGTCCCTGCTGTCTTCTACAATGTTATCGGTACGGCGGGAAAGGGGACGGGTTCCCTGCTGTATATTACAGTGTTATCGGTACGGCGGGAAAGGGGTCGGGGTCCCTGCTGGAAATTACAGTGTTATCGGTACGCCGGGAAAGGGGACGGGGTCCCTGCTGTATATTACAGTGTTATCGGTTCGGCGGGAAAGGGGACGGTGTCCCTGCTGTATATGAGAGTGTCATCGGTACGGCGGGAAAGGGGACGTTGTCCGTGCTGTATATGAGAGTGTTATCGGTACGGCGGGAATGGGGACGGGGTCCCTGCTGTATATTACAGTGTTATCGGTTCGGCGGGAAAGGGGACGGTGTCCCTGCTGTATATGAGAGTGTCATCGGTACGGCGGGAAAGGGGACGGGGTCCCTGCTGTATATTACAGTGTTATCAGTGCAGCGGGAAAGGGGACGGGGTCCCTGCTGTATACTACAGTGTTATCGGTTCGGCGGGAAAGGGGACGGGGTCCCTGCTGTCTACTTCAATGTTATCGGTACGGCGGGAAAGGGGACGGGGTCCCTGCTGTATATTACAGTGTTATCGGTACGGCGGGAATGGGGAAGGGTCCCTGCTGTTTATTACAGTGTTATCGGTACGCCGGGAAAGGGGACGGGGTCCCTGCTGTATATTACAGTGTTATCGGTATGGCGGGAAAGGGGACGGTGTCCCTGCTGTATATTACAGTGTTATCGGTACGGCGGGAAAGGGGACGGGGTCCCTGCTGTATATTACAGTGTTATCGGTACGCCGGGAAAGGGGACAGGGTCCCTGCTGTATATTACAGTGTTATCGGTATGGCGGGAAAGGGGACGGTGTCCCTGCTGTATATTACAGTGTTATCGGTACGGCGGGAAAGGGGACGGTGTCCCTGCTGTATATTACAGTGTTATCAGTATGGCGGGAATGGGGACGGGGTCCCTGCTGTATATTACAGTGTTATCGGTTCGGCGGGAAAGGGGACGGTGTCCCTGCTGTATATGAGAGTGTCATCGGTACGGCAGGAAAGGGGACGGTGTCCCTGCTGTATATGAGAGTGTTATCGGTACGGCGGGAAAGGGGACGGGGTCCCTGCTGTATATTACAGTGTTATCAGTGCAGCGGGAAAGGGGACGGGGTCCCTGCTGTATACTACAGTGTTATCGGTTCGGCGGGAAAGGGGACGGGGTCCCTGCTGTCTACTTCAATGTTATCGGTATGGCGGGAAAGGGGACGGGGTCCCTGCTGTATATTACAGTGTTATCGGTACGGCGGGAAAGGGGACGGTGTCCCTGCTGTATATGAGAGTGTTATCGGTACGGCGGGAAAGGGGACGGGGTCCCTGCTGTATATTACAGTGTTATCGGTACGGCGGGAAAGGGGACGGGGTCCCTGCTGTCTTCTACAATGTTATCGGTACGGCGGGAAAGGGGACGGGTTCCCTGCTGTATATTACAGTGTTATCGGTACGGCGGGAAAGGGGTCGGGGTCCCTGCTGGAAATTACAGTGTTATCGGTACGCCGGGAAAGGGGACGGGGTCCCTGCTGTATATTACAGTGTTATCGGTTCGGCGGGAAAGGGGACGGTGTCCCTGCTGTATATGAGAGTGTCATCGGTACGGCGGGAAAGGGGACGTTGTCCGTGCTGTATATGAGAGTGTTATCGGTACGGCGGGAATGGGGACGGGGTCCCTGCTGTATATTACAGTGTTATCGGTTCGGCGGGAAAGGGGACGGTGTCCCTGCTGTATATGAGAGTGTCATCGGTACGGCGGGAAAGGGGACGGGGTCCCTGCTGTATATTACAGTGTTATCAGTGCAGCGGGAAAGGGGACGGGGTCCCTGCTGTATACTACAGTGTTATCGGTTCGGCGGGAAAGGGGACGGGGTCCCTGCTGTCTACTTCAATGTTATCGGTACGGCGGGAAAGGGGACGGGGTCCCTGCTGTATATTACAGTGTTATCGGTACGGCGGGAATGGGGAAGGGTCCCTGCTGTTTATTACAGTGTTATCGGTACGCCGGGAAAGGGGACGGGGTCCCTGCTGTATATTACAGTGTTATCGGTATGGCGGGAAAGGGGACGGTGTCCCTGCTGTATATTACAGTGTTATCGGTACGGCGGGAAAGGGGACGGGGTCCCTGCTGTATATTACAGTGTTATCGGTACGCCGGGAAAGGGGACAGGGTCCCTGCTGTATATTACAGTGTTATCGGTATGGCGGGAAAGGGGACGGTGTCCCTGCTGTATATTACAGTGTTATCGGTACGGCGGGAAAGGGGACGGTGTCCCTGCTGTATATTACAGTGTTATCAGTATGGCGGGAATGGGGACGGGGTCCCTGCTGTATATTACAGTGTTATCGGTTCGGCGGGAAAGGGGACGGTGTCCCTGCTGTATATGAGAGTGTCATCGGTACGGCAGGAAAGGGGACGGTGTCCCTGCTGTATATGAGAGTGTTATCGGTACGGCGGGAAAGGGGACGGGGTCCCTGCTGTATATTACAGTGTTATCAGTGCAGCGGGAAAGGGGACGGGGTCCCTGCTGTATACTACAGTGTTATCGGTTCGGCGGGAAAGGGGACGGGGTCCCTGCTGTCTACTTCAATGTTATCGGTATGGCGGGAAAGGGGACGGGGTCCCTGCTGTATATTACAGTGTTATCGGTACGGCGGGAAAGGGGACGGTGTCCCTGCTGTATATGAGAGTGTTATCGGTACGGCGGGAAAGGGGACGGGGTCCCTGCTGTATATTACAGTGTTATCGGTACGGCGGGAAAGGGGACGGGGTCCCTGCTGTCTTCTACAATGTTATCGGTACGGCGGGAAAGGGGACGGGTTCCCTGCTGTATATTACAGTGTTATCGGTACGGCGGGAAAGGGGTCGGGGTCCCTGCTGGAAATTACAGTGTTATCGGTACGCCGGGAAAGGGGACGGGGTCCCTGCTGTATATTACAGTGTTATCGGTTCGGCGGGAAAGGGGACGGTGTCCCTGCTGTATATGAGAGTGTCATCGGTACGGCGGGAAAGGGGACGTTGTCCGTGCTGTATATGAGAGTGTTATCGGTACGGCGGGAATGGGGACGGGGTCCCTGCTGTATATTACAGTGTTATCGGTTCGGCGGGAAAGGGGACGGTGTCCCTGCTGTATATGAGAGTGTCATCGGTACGGCAGGAAAGGGGACGGTGTCCCTGCTGTATATGAGAGTGTTATCGGTACGGCGGGAAAGGGGACGGGGTCCCTGCTGTATATTACAGTGTTATCAGTGCAGCGGGAAAGGGGACGGGGTCCCTGCTGTATACTACAGTGTTATCTGTTCGGCGGGAAAGGGGACGGGGTCCCTGCTGTCTACTTCAATGTTATCGGTACGGCGGGAAAGGGGACGGGGTCCCTGCTGTATATTACAGTGTTATCGGTACGGCGGGAATGGGGAAGGGTCCCTGCTGTTTATTACAGTGTTATCGGTACGCCGGGAAAGGGGACGGGGTCCCTGCTGTATATTACAGTGTTATCGGTATGGCGGGAAAGGGGACGGTGTCCCTGCTGTATATTACAGTGTTATCGGTACGGCGGGAAAGGGGACGGGGTCCCTGCTGTATATTACAGTGTTATCGGTACGCCGGGAAAGGGGACAGGGTCCCTGCTGTATATTACAGTGTTATCGGTATGGCGGGAAAGGGGACGGTGTCCCTGCTGTATATTACAGTGTTATCGGTACGGCGGGAAAGGGGACGGTGTCCCTGCTGTATATTACAGTGTTATCAGTATGGCGGGAATGGGGACGGGGTCCCTGCTGTATATTACAGTGTTATCGGTACAGCGGGAAAGGGGACGGGGTCCCTGCTGTATATTACAGTGTTATTGGTACGGCGGGAAAGGGGACGGGGTCCCTGCTATATATGACAGTGTTAAAAGTACAGCGGGAAAGGGGACAGGGTCCCTGCTGTATATTACAGTGTTATTGGTACGGCAGGAATGGGGACGGGGTCCCTGCTGTATATTACAGTGTTATCGGTACGGCGGGAAAGGGGACAGGGTCCCTGCTGTATATTACAGTGTTATGGGGACGGCGGGAAAGGGGACGGGGTCCCTGCTGTATATTACAATGTTATCGGTACGGCGGGAAAGGGGACGGGGACCCTGATGTACATTACAGTGTTATCGGTACGGCGGGATAGGGGACGGGGTCCCTGCTGTATATTACAGTGTTATCGGTACGTTGGGAAAGGGGACGTTGTCCCTGCTGTATATGAGAGTGTTATCGGTATGGCGGGAAAGGGGACGGTGTCCATGCTGTATATGAGAGTGTTATCGGTACGGCGGGAAAGGGGACGGTGTCCCTGCTGTATATGAGAGTGTTATCGGTACGGCGGGAAAGGGGACGGGGTCCCTGCTGTATATTACAGTGTTATCGGTACGGCGGGAAAGGGGACGGGGTCCCTGCTGTCTACTACAATGTTATCGGTACGGCGGGAAAGGGGAAGGGGTCCCTGCTGTATATTACAGTGTTATCGGTACGGCGGGAAAGGGGACGGGGTCTCTGCTGTATATTACAGTGTTATCGGTATGGCGGGAAAGGGGACGGGGTCCCTGCTGTATATTACAGTGTTATTGGTACGGCGGGAAAGGGGACGGGGTCCCTGCTGTCTACTACAATGTTATCGGTACGGCGGGAATGGGGACGGGGTCCCTACTGTATATTAGTGTTATCGGTACGGCGGGAAAGGGGACGGAGTCCCTGCTGTATATTACAGTGTTATCGGTACGCCGGGAAAGGGGACGGGGTCCCTGCTGTATATTACAGTGTTATCGGTACGCCGGGAAAGGGGACAGGGTCCCTGCTGTATATTACAGTGTTATCGGTACGGCGTGAAAGGGGACGGGGTCCCTGCTTTATATTTCAGTGTTATCGGTACGGCGGGAAAGGGGACGGTGTCCCTGCTGTATATTACAGTGTTATCAGTACGGCGGGAATGGGGACGGGGTCCCTGCTGTATATTACAGTGTTATCGGTACGGCGGGAAAGGGAACGGGGTCCCTGCTGTATATTACAGTGTTATCGGTACGGCGGGAAAGGGGACGGGGTCCCTGCTGTATATGACAGTGTTATAAGTACAGCGGGAAAGGGGACAGGGTCCCTGCTGTATATTACAATATTATTGGTAAGGCAGGAATGGGGACGGGGTCCCTGCTGTATATTACAGTGTTATTGGTACGGCGGGAACGGAGACAGTGTCCCTGCTGTATATTACAGTGTTATCGGTACGGCAGGAAAGGGGACGGAGTTCCTGCTGTATATTACAGTGTTATGGGGATGGCGGGAAAGGGGACGGGGTCCCTGCTGTATATTACAATGTTATCGGTACGGCGGGAAAGGGGACGGGGTCCCTGATGTACATTACAATGTTATCGGTACGGCGGGAAAGGGGACGGGGTCCCTGCTGTATATTACAGTGTTATCGGTACAGCGGGAAAGGGGACGGGGTCCCTGCTATATATTACAGTGTTATTGGTACGGCGGGAAAGGGGACGGGGTCCCTGCTGTATATTACAGTGTTAGCGGTACGGCGGGAAAGTGGGCGCGGTCCCTGCTGTATATTACAGTGTTATCGGTACGGCAGGAAAGGGGACGGGGTCCCTGCTGTATATTACAGTGTTATCGGTACGGCGGGAAAGGGGACAGAGTCCCTGCTGTATATTGCAGTGTTATCAATATGGCGGGAAAGGGGACGGGGTCCCTGCTGTATATTACAGTGTTATCGGTACGGCGGGAAAGGGGACGGGGACCCTGCTGTATATGACAGTGTTATCGGTATGGCGGGAAAGGGGACGGGGTCACTGCTGTATATGACAGTGTAATCGGTACGGCGGGAAAGGGGACGGGGTCCCTGCTGTATATTACAGTGTTATCGGTACAGCGGGAAAGGGGAGAGGGTCCCTGCTGGATATTACAGTGTTATCGGTACGGGGGGAAAGGGGACAGGGTCCCTGCTGTATAATACAGAGTTATCGGTACGGCGGGAAAGCGGACGGGGTCCCTGCTGTAGATTACAGCGTTATCGGTACGGCGGGAAAGGGGACAGAATCCCTGCTGTATATTACAGTGTTATCGGTACGGCGAGAAAGGGGACAGGGTCCCTGCTGTATATTACAGTGTTATCGGTACGGCGGGAAAGGGGATGGGGTCCCTGCTGTATATTACAGTGTTATCGGTACGCCGGGAAAGGGGACGGTGAACCTGCTGTGTATTACAGTGTTATCGGTACAGCGGGAAAGGGGACGGGGTCCCTGCTGTATATTACAGTGTTATCGGTACGGCGGGAAAGGGGACGGGGTCCCTGCTGTATATTACAGTGTTATCGGTACAGCGGGAATGGGGCGGGGACCCCGCTGTACATTACAGTGTTATCGGTACGGCGGGAAAGGGGACGGGGTCCCTGCTGTATATTACAGTGTTATCTATACGCCGGGAAAGGGGACGGGGTCCCTGCTGTATATTACAGTGTTATCGGTACGCCGGGAAAGGGGACAGGGTCCCTACTGTATATTACAGTGTTCTCGGTACGGCGGGAAAGGGGACGGTGTCCCTGCTGTATATTACAGTGTTATCGGTACGGCGGGAAAGGGGACGGTGTCCCTGCTGTATATTACAGTGTTATCAGTATGGCGGGAATGGGGACGGGGTCCCTGCTGTATATTACAGTGTTATCGGTACGGCGGGAAAGGGAACGAGGTCCCTGCTGTATATTACAGTGTTATCGGTACGGCGGGAAAGGGGACAGGGTCCCTGCTGTATATTGCAGTGTTATCGGTACGGCGGGAAAGGGGACAGGGTCCCTGCTGTATATTACAGTGTTATCGGTACGGCGGGAAAGGGGACGGGGTCCCTGCTGTATATTACAGTGTTATCGGTACGGCGGGAAAGGGGACGGGGTCCCTGCTGTATACTACAGTGTTATCGGTACGGCGGGAAAGGGGACGGGGTCCCTGCTGTCTACTACAATGTTATCGGTATGGCGGGAAAGGGGACGGGGTCCCTGCTGTATATTACAGTGTTATCGGTATGGCGGGAAAGGGGACGGGGTCCCTGCTGTATATCACAGTGTTATCGGTACGGCGGGAAAGGGGACGGGGTCCCTGCTGTCTACTACAATGTTATCGGTACGGCGGGAAAGGGGACGGGGTCCCTGCTGTATATTACAGTGTTATCGGTACGGCGGGAATGGGGACGGGGTCCCTGCTGTATATCACAGTGTTATCGGTCCGCCGGGAAAGGGGACGGGGTCCCTGCTGTATATTACAGTGTTATCGGTATGGCGGGAAAGGGAACGAGGTCCCTGCTGTATATTACAGTGTTATCGGTACGGCGGGAAAGGGGACAGGGTCCCTGCTGTATATTACAGTGTTATCGGTACGGCGGGAAAGGGGACAGGGTCCCTGCTGTATATTACAGTGTTATCGGTACGGCGGGAAAGGGGACGGGGTCCCTGCTGTATACTACAGTGTTATCGGTACGGCGGGAAAGGGGACGGGGTCCCTGCTGACTACTACAATGTTATCGGTATGGCGGGAAAGGGGACGGGGTCCCTGCTGTATATTACAGTGTTATCGGTACGGCGGGAAAGGGGACGGGGTCCCTGCTGTATATTACAGTGTTATCGGTACGGCGGGAAAGGGGACGGGGTCCCTGCTGTCTACTACAATGTTATCGGTACGGCGGGAAAGGGGACGGGGTCCCTGCTGTATATTACAGTGTTATCGGTACGGCGGGAATGGGGACGGGTCCCTGCTGTATATTACAGTGTTATCGGTACGCCGGGAAAGGGGACGGGGTCCCTGCTGTATATTACAGTGTTATCGGTATGGCGGGAAAGGGGACGGTGTCCCTGCTGTATATTACAGTGTTATCGGTACGGCGGGAAAGGGGACGGGGTCCCTGCTGTATATTACAGTGTTATCGGTACGCCGGGAAAGGGGACAGGGTCCCTGCTGTATATTACAGTGTTATCGGTATGGCGGGAAAGGGGATGGTGTCCCTGCTGTATATTACAGTGTTATCGGTACGGCGGGAAAGGGGACGGTGTCCCTGCTGTATATTACAGTGTTATCAGTATGGCGGGAATGGGGACGGGGTCCCTGCTGTATATTACAGTGTTATCGGTACGGCTGGAAAGGGAACGGGGTCCCTGCTGTATATTACAGTGTTATTGGTACGGCGGGAAAGGGGACGGGGTCCCTTCTATATATGACAGTGTTAAAAGTACAGCGGGAAAGGGGACAGGGTCCCTGCTGTATATTACAGTGTTATTGGTACGGCAGGAATGGGGACGGGGTCCCTGCTGTATATTACAGTGTTATCGGTACGGCGGGAAAGGGGACAGGGTCCCTGCTGTATATTACAGTGTTATCGGTACGGCAGGAAAGGGGACGGAGTTCCTGCTGTATATTACAGTGTTATGGGGACGGCGGGAAAGGGGACGGGGACCCTGATGTATATTACAATGTTATCGGTACGGCGGGAAAGGGGACGGGGACCCTGATGTACATTACAGTGTTATCGGTACGGCGGGATAGGGGACGTGGTCCCTGCTGTATATTACAGTGTTATCGGTACGTTGGGAAAGGGGACGTTGTCCCTGCTGTATATGAGAGTGTTATCGGTACGGCGGGAAAGGGGACGGTGTCCATGCTGTATATGAGAGTGTTATCGGTACGGCGGGAAAGGGGACGGTGTCCCTGCTGTATATGAGAGTGTTATCGGTACGGCGGGAAAGGGGACGGGGTCCCTGCTGTATATTACAGTGTTATCGGTACGGCGGGAAAGGGGACGGGGTACCTGCTGTCTACTACAATGTTATCGGTACGGCGGGAAAGGGGACGGGGTCCCTGCTGTATATTACAGTGTTATCGGTACGGCGGGAAAGGGGACGGGGTCCCTGCTGTATATTACAGTGTTATCGGTATGGCGGGAAAGGGGACGGGGTCCCTGCTGTATATTACAGTGTTATTGGTACGGCGGGAAAGGGGACGGGGTCCCTGATGTCTACTACAATGTTATCGGTACGGCGGGAATGGGGACGGGGTCCCTACTGTATATTAGTGTTATCGGTACGGCGGGAAAGGGGACGGAGTCCCTGCTGTATATTACAGTGTTATCGGTACGCCGGGAAAGGGGACGGGGTCCCTGCTGTATATTACAGTGTTATCGGTACGCCGGGAAAGGGGACAGGGTCCCTGCTGTATATTACAGTGTTATCGGTACGGCGTGAAAGGGGACGGGGTCCCTGCTTTATATTACAGTGTTATGGGTACGGCGGGAAAGGGGACGGTGTCCCTGCTGTATATTACAGTGTTATCAGTACGGCGGGAATGGGGACGGGGTCCCTGCTGTATATTACAGTGTTATCGGTACGGCGGGAAAGGGAACGGGGTCCCTGCTGTTTATTACAGTGTTATCGGTACGGCGGGAAAGGGGACGGGGTCCCTGCTGTATATGACAGTGTTATAAGTACAGCGGGAAAGGGGACAGGGTCCCTGCTGTATATTACAATATTATTGGTAAGGCAGGAATGGGGACGGGGTCCCTGCTGTATATTACAGTGTTATTGGTACGGCGGGAACGGAGACAGTGCCCCGGTTTATATTACAGTGTTATCGGTACGGCAGGAAAGGGGACGGAGTTCCTGCTGTATATTACAGTGTTATGGGGATGGCGGGAAAGGGGACGGGGTCCCTGCTGTATATTACAATGTTATCGGTACGGCGGGAAAGGGGACGGGGACCCTGATGTACATTACAATGTTATCGGTACGGCGGGAAAGGGGACGGGGTCCCTGCTGTATATTACAGTGTTATCGGTACAGCGGGAAAGGGGACGGGGTCCCTGCTATATATTACAGTGTTATTGGTACGGCGGGAAAGGGGACGGGGTCCCTGCTGTATATTACAGTGTTAGCGGTACGGCGGGAAAGTGGGCGCGGTCCCTGCTGTATATTACAGTGTTATCGGTACGGCAGGAAAGGGGACGGGGTCCCTGCTGTATATTACAGTGTTATCGGTACGGCGGGAAAGGGGACAGAGTCCCTGCTGTATATTGCAGTGTTATCAATATGGCGGGAAAGGGGACGGGGTCCCTGCTGTATATTACAGTGTTATCGGTACGGCGGGAAAGGGGACGGGGACCCTGCTGTATATGACAGTGTTATCGGTATGGCGGGAAAGGGGACGGGGTCACTGCTGTATATGACAGTGTAATCGGTACGGCGGGAAAGGGGACGGGGTCCCTGCTGTATATTACAGTGTTATCGGTACAGCGGGAAAGGTGACAGGGTCCCTGCTGGATATTACAGTGTTATCGGTACAGGGGGAAAGGGGACAGGGTCCCTGCTGTATAATACAGAGTTATCGGTACGGCGGGAAAGCGGACGGGGTCCCTGCTGTAGATTACAGCGTTATCGGTACGGCGGGAAAGGGGACAGAATCCCTGCTGTATATTACAGTGTTATCGGTACGGAGAGAAAGGGGACAGGGTCCCTGCTGTATATTACAGTGTTATCGGTACGGCGGGAAAGGGGATGGGGTCCCTGCTGTATATTACAGTGTTATCGGTACGCCGGGAAAGGGGACGGTGAACCTGCTGTGTATTACAGTGTTATCGGTACGGCGGGAAAGGGGACGGGGTCCCTGCTGTATATTACAGTGTTATCGGTACGGCGGGAAAGGGGACGGGGTCCCTGCTGTATATTACAGTGTTATCGGTACAGCGGGAATGGGGCGGGGACCCCGCTGTACATTACAGTGTTATCGGTACGGCGGGAAAGGGGACGGGGTCCCTGCTGTATATTACAGTGTTATCTATACGCCGGGAAAGGGGACGGGGTCCCTGCTGTATATTACAGTGTTATCGGTACGCCGGGAAAGGGGACAGGGTCCCTACTGTATATTACAGTGTTCTCGGTACGGCGGGAAAGGGGACGGTGTCCCTGATGTATATTACAGTGTTATCGGTACGGCGGGAAAGGGGACGGTGTCCCTGCTGTATATTACAGTGTTATCAGTACGACGGGAATGGGGACGGGGTCCCTGCTGTATATTACAGTGTTATCGGTACGGCGGGAAAGGGAACGAGGTCCCTGCTGTATATTACAGTGTTATCGGTACGGCGGGAAAGGGGACAGGGTCCCTGCTGTATATTGCAGTGTTATCGGTACGGCAGAAAAGGGGACAGGGTCCCTGCTGTATATTACAGTGTTATCGGTACGGCGGGAAAGGGGACAGGGTCCCTGCTGTATATTACAGTGTTATTGGTACGGCAGGAATGGGGACGGGGTCCCTGCTGTATATTACAGTGTTATCGGTACGGCGGGAAAGGGGACAGGGTCCCTGCTGTATATTACAGTGTTATGGGGACGGCGGGAAAGGGGACGGGGTCCCTGCTGTATATTACAATGTTATCGGTACGGCGGGAAAGGGGACGGGGACCCTGATGTACATTACAGTGTTATCGGTACGGCGGGATAGGGGACGGGGTCCCTGCTGTATATTACAGTGTTATCGGTACGTTGGGAAAGGGGACGTTGTCCCTGCTGTATATGAGAGTGTTATCGGTACGGCGGGAAAGGGGACGGTGTCCATGCTGTATATGAGAGTGTTATCGGTACGGCGGGAAAGGGGACGGTGTCCCTGCTGTATATGAGAGTGTTATCGGTACGGCGGGAAAGGGGACGGGATCCCTGCTGTATATTACAGTGTTATCGGTACGGCGGGAAAGGGGACGGGGTCCCTGCTGTCTACTCCAATGTTATCGGTACGGCGGGAAAGGGGACGGGGTCCCTGCTGTATATTACAGTGTTATCGGTACGGCGGGAAAGGGGACGGAGTCCCTGCTGTATATTACAGTGTTATCAGTATGGCGGGAAAGGGGACGGGGTCCCTGCTGTATATTACAGTGTTATTGGTACGGCGGGAAAGGGGACGGGGTCCCTGCTGTCTACTACAATGTTATCGGTACGGCGGGAATGGGGACGGGGTCCCTACTGTATATTAGTGTTATCGGTACGGCGGGAAAGGGGACGGAGTCCCTGCTGTATATTACAGTGTTATCGGTACGCCGGGAAAGGGGACGGGGTCCCTGCTGTATATTACAGTGTTATCGGTACGCCGGGAAAGGGGACAGGGTCCCTGCTGTATATTACAGTGTTATCGGTACGGCGTGAAAGGGGACGGGGTCCCTGCTGTATATTACAGTGTTATCGGTACGGCGGGAAAGGGGACGGTGTCCCTGCTGTATATTACAGTGTTATCAGCACGGCGGGAATGGCGACGGGGTCCCTGCTGTATATTACAGTGTTATCGGTACGGCGGGAAAGGGAACGGGGTCCCTGCTGTATATTACAGTGTTATCGGTACGGCGGGAAAGGGGACGGGGTCCCTGCTGTATATGACAGTGTTATAAGTACAGCGGGAAAGGGGACAGGGTCCCTGCTGTATATTACAGTGTTATCAGTACAGCGGGAATGGGGACGGGGTCCCTGCTGTATATTACAGTGTTATCGGTACGGCGGGAAAGGGGACGGGGTCCCTGCTGTATATTACAGTGTTATTGGTACGGCGGGAAAGGGGACGGGGTCCCTGCTGTATATTACAGTGTTATTGGTACGGCAGGAATGGGGACGGGGTCCCTGCTGTATATTACAGTGTTATCGGTACGGCAGGAAAGGGGACGGGGTCCCTGCTGTATATTACAGTGTTATCGGTACGGCGGGAAATGGGACGGAGTTCCTGCTGTATATTACAGTGTTATCGGTACGGCAGGAAAGGGGACGGAGTTCCTGCTGTATATTACAGTGTTATGGGGACGGCGGGAAAGGGGACGGGGTCCCTGCTGTATATTACAATGTTATCGGTTCGGCGGGAAAGGGGACGGGGTCCCTGCTGTATATTACAGTGTTATCGGTACGGCGGGATAGGGGACGGGGTCCCTGCTGTATATTACAGTGTTATCGGTACGTTGGGAAAGGGGACGTTGTCCCTGCTGTATATTACAGTGTTATCGGTACGGCGGGAAAGGGGACGGGGTCCCTGCTGTATATTACAATGTTATCGGTACGGCGGGAAAGGGGACGGGGTCCCTGCTGTATATTACAGTGTTATCGGTACGGCGGGATAGGGGACGGGGTCCCTGCTGTATATTACCGAGTTATCGGTACGGCGGGAAAGGGGACGGTGTCCCTGCTGTATATGAGAGTGTTATCGGTACGGCGGGAAAGGGGACGGTGTCCCTGCTGTATATGAGAGTGTTATCGGTACGGCGGGAAAGGGGACGGGGTCCCTGCTGTATATTACAGTGTTATCGGTACGGCGGGAAAGGGGACGGGGTCCCTGCTGTCTACTACAATGTTATCGGTACGGCGGGAAAGGGGACGGGTTCCCTGCTGTATATTACAGTGTTATCGGTACGGCGGGAAAGGGGTCGGGGTCCCTGCTGGAAATTACAGTGTTATCGGTACGCCGGGAAAGGGGACGGGGTCCCTGCTGTATATTACAGTGTTATCGGTACGGCGGGATAGGGGACGGGGTCCCTGCTGTATATTACAGTGTTATCGGTACGTTGGGAAAGGGGACGTTGTCCCTGCTGTATATTACAGTGTTATCGGTACGGCGGGAAAGGGGACGGGGTCCCTGCTGTATATTACAATGTTATCGGTACGGCGGGAAAGGGGACGGGGTCCCTGCTGTATATTACAGTGTTATCGGTACGGCGGGATAGGGGACGGGGTCCCTGCTGTATATTACCGAGTTATCGGTACGGCGGGAAAGGGGACGGTGTCCCTGCTGTATATGAGAGTGTTATCGGTACGGCGGGAAAGGGGACGGTGTCCCTGCTGTATATGAGAGTGTTATCGGTACGGCGGGAAAGGGGACGGGGTCCCTGCTGTATATTACAGTGTTATCGGTACGGCGGGAAAGGGGACGGGGTCCCTGCTGTCTACTACAATGTTATCGGTACGGCGGGAAAGGGGACGGGTTCCCTGCTGTATATTACAGTGTTATCGGTACGGCGGGAAAGGGGTCGGGGTCCCTGCTGGAAATTACAGTGTTATCGGTACGCCGGGAAAGGGGACGGGGTCCCTGCTGTATATTACAGTGTTATCGGTTCGGCGGGAAAGGGGACGGTGTCCCTGCTGTATATGAGAGTGTCATCGGTACGGCGGGAAAGGGGACGTTGTCCGTGCTGTATATGAGAGTGTTATCGGTACGGCGGGAATGGGGACGGGGTCCCTGCTGTATATTACAGTGTTATCGGTTCGGCGGGAAAGGGGACGGTGTCCCTGCTGTATATGAGAGTGTCATCGGTACGGCAGGAAAGGGGACGGTGTCCCTGCTGTATATGAGAGTGTTATCGGTACGGCGGGAAAGGGGACGGGGTCCCTGCTGTATATTACAGTGTTATCAGTACGGCGGGAAAGGGGACGTGGTCCCTGCTGTATACTACAGTGTTATCGGTACGGCGGGAAAGGGGACGGGGTCCCTGCTGTCTACTTCAATGTTATCGGTACGGCGGGAAAGGGGACGGGGTCCCTGCTGTATATTACAGTGTTATCGGTACGGCGGGAATGGGGAAGGGACCCTGCTGTATATTACAGTGTTATCGGTACGCCGGGAAAGGGGACGGGGTCCCTGCTGTATATTACAGTGTTATCGGTATGGCGGGAAAGGGGACGGTGTCCCTGCTGTATATTACAGTGTTATCGGTACGGCGGGAAAGGGGACGGAGTCCCTGCTGTATATTACAGTGTTATCGGTACGCCGGGAAAGGGGACAGGGTCCCTGCTGTATATTACAGTGTTATCGGTATGGCGGGAAAGGGGACGGTGTCCCTGCTGTATATTACAGTGTTATCGGTACGGCGGGAAAGGGGACGGTGTCCCTGCTGTATATTACAGTGTTATCAGTATGGCGGGAATGGGGACGGGGTCCCTGCTGTATATTACAGTGTTATCGGTACGGCGGGAAAGGGAACGGGGTCCCTGCTGTATATTACAGTGTTATTGGTACGGCGGGAAAGGGGACGGGGTCCCTGCTATATATGACAGTGTTAAAAGTACAGCGGGAAAGGGGACAGGGTCCCTGCTGTATATTACAGTGTTATTGGTACGGCAGGAATGGGGACGGGGTCCCTGCTGTATATTACAGTGTTATCGGTACGGCGGGAAAGGGGACAGGGTCCCTGCTGTATATTACAGTGTTATGGGGACGGCGGGAAAGGGGACGGGGTCCCTGCTGTATATTACAATGTTATCGGTACGGCGGGAAAGGGGACGGGGACCCTGATGTACATTACAGTGTTATTGGTACGGCGGGAAAGGGGACGGGGTCCCTGCTGTATATTACAGTGTTATCGGTATGGCGGGAAAGGGGACGGGGTCCCTGCTGTATATTACAGTGTTATTGGTACGGCGGGAAAGGGGACGGGGTCCCTGCTGTCTACTACAATGTTATCGGTACGGCGGGAATGGGGACGGGGTCCCTACTGTATATTAGTGTTATCGGTACGGCGGGAAAGGGGACGGAGTCCCTGCTGTATATTACAGTGTTATCGGTACGCCGGGAAAGGGGACGGGGTCCCTGCTGTATATTACAGTGTTATCGGTACGCCGGGAAAGGGGACAGGGTCCCTGCTGTATATTACAGTGTTATCGGTACGGCGTGAAAGGGGACGGGGTCCCTGCTTTATATTTCAGTGTTATCGGTACGGCGGGAAAGGGGACGGTGTCCCTGCTGTATATTACAGTGTTATCAGTACGGCGGGAATGGGGACGGGGTCCCTGCTGTATATTACAGTGTTATCGGTACGGCGGGAAAGGGAACGGGGTCCCTGCTGTATATGACAGTGTTATAAGTACAGCGGGAAAGGGGACAGGGTCCCTGCTGTATATTACAATATTATTGGTAAGGCAGGAATGGGGACGGGGTCCCTGCTGTATATTACAGTGTTATTGGTACGGCGGGAACGGAGACAGTGTCCCTGCTGTATATTACAGTGTTATCGGTACGGCAGGAAAGGGGACGGAGTTCCTGCTGTATATTACAGTGTTATGGGGATGGCGGGAAAGGGGACGGGGTCCCTGCTGTATATTACAATGTTATCGGTACGGCGGGAAAGGGGACGGGGTCCCTGATGTACATTACAATGTTATCGGTACGGCGGGAAAGGGGACGGGGTCCCTGCTGTATATTACAGTGTTATCGGTACAGCGGGAAAGGGGACGGGGTCCCTGCTATATATTACAGTGTTATTGGTACGGCGGGAAAGGGGACGGGGTCCCTGCTGTATATTACAGTGTTAGCGGTACGGCGGGAAAGTGGGCGCGGTCCCTGCTGTATATTACAGTGTTATCGGTACGGCAGGAAAGGGGACGGGGTCCCTGCTGTATATTACAGTGTTATCGGTACGGCGGGAAAGGGGACAGAGTCCCTGCTGTATATTGCAGTGTTATCAATATGGCGGGAAAGGGGACGGGGTCCCTGCTGTATATTACAGTGTTATCGGTACGGCGGGAAAGGGGACGGGGACCCTGCTGTATATGACAGTGTTATCGGTATGGCGGGAAAGGGGACGGGGTCACTGCTGTATATGACAGTGTAATCGGTACGGCGGGAAAGGGGACGGGGTCCCTGCTGTATATTACAGTGTTATCGGTACAGCGGGAAAGGGGAGAGGGTCCCTGCTGGATATTACAGTGTTATCGGTACGGGGGGAAAGGGGACAGGGTCCCTGCTGTATAATACAGAGTTATCGGTACGGCGGGAAAGCGGACGGGGTCCCTGCTGTAGATTACAGCGTTATCGGTACGGCGGGAAAGGGGACAGAATCCCTGCTGTATATTACAGTGTTATCGGTACGGCGAGAAAGGGGACAGGGTCCCTGCTGTATATTACAGTGTTATCGGTACGGCGGGAAAGGGGACGGAGTCCCTGCTGTATATTACAGTGTTATCGGTACGCCGGGAAAGGGGACGGGGTCCCTGCTGTATATTACAGTGTTATCGGTACGCCGGGAAAGGGGACAGGGTCCCTGCTGTATATTACAGTGTTATCGGTACGGCGTGAAAGGGGACGGGGTCCCTGCTTTATATTTCAGTGTTATCGGTACGGCGGGAAAGGGGATGGGGTCCCTGCTGTATATTACAGTGTTATCGGTACGCCGGGAAAGGGGACGGTGAACCTGCTGTGTATTACAGTGTTATCGGTACAGCGGGAAAGGGGACGGGGTCCCTGCTGTATATTACAGTGTTATCGGTACGGCGGGAAAGGGGACGGGGTCCCTGCTGTATATTACAGTGTTATCGGTACAGCGGGAATGGGGCGGGGACCCCGCTGTACATTACACTGTTATCGGTACGGCGGGAAAGGGGACGGGGTCCCTGCTGTATATTACAGTGTTATCTATACGCCGGGAAAGGGGACGGGGTCCCTGCTGTATATTACAGTGTTATCGGTACGCCGGGAAAGGGGACAGGGTCCCTACTGTATATTACAGTGTTCTCGGTACGGCGGGAAAGGGGACGGTGTCCCTGCTGTATATTACAGTGTTATCGGTACGGCGGGAAAGGGGACGGTGTCCCTGCTGTATATTACAGTGTTATCAGTACGGCGGGAATGGGGACGGGGTCCCTGCTGTATATTACAGTGTTATCGGTACGGCGGGAAAGGGAACGAGGTCCCTGCTGTATATTACAGTGTTATCGGTACGGCGGGAAAGGGGACAGGGTCCCTGCTGTATATTGCAGTGTTATCGGTACGGCGGGAAAGGGGACAGGGTCCCTGCTGTATATTACAGTGTTATCGGTACGGCGGGAAAGGGGACGGGGTCCCTGCTGTATATTACAGTGTTATCGGTACGGCGGGAAAGGGGACGGGGTCCCTGCTGTATACTACAGTGTTATCGGTACGGCGGGAAAGGGGACGGGGTCCCTGCTGTCTACTACAATGTTATCGGTATGGCGGGAAAGGGGACGGGGTCCCTGCTGTATATTACAGTGTTATCGGTATGGCGGGAAAGGGGACGGGGTCCCTGCTGTATATTACAGTGTTATCGGTACGGCGGGAAAGGGGACGGGGTCCCTGCTGTCTACTACAATGTTATCGGTACGGCGGGAAAGGGGACGGGGTCCCTGCTGTATATTACAGTGTTATCGGTACGGCGGGAATGGGGACGGGGTCCCTGCTGTATATCACAGTGTTATCGGTCCGCCGGGAAAGGGGACGGGGTCCCTGCTGTATATTACAGTGTTATCGGTATGGCGGGAAAGGGAACGAGGTCCCTGCTGTATATTACAGTGTTATCGGTACGGCGGGAAAGGGGACAGGGTCCCTGCTGTATATTACAGTGTTATCGGTACGGCGGGAAAGGGGACAGGGTCCCTGCTGTATATTACAGTGTTATCGGTACGGCGGGAAAGGGGACGGGGTCCCTGCTGTATACTACAGTGTTATCGGTACGGCGGGAAAGGGGACGGGGTCCCTGCTGACTACTACAATGTTATCGGTATGGCGGGAAAGGGGACGGGGTCCCTGCTGTATATTACAGTGTTATCGGTACGGCGGGAAAGGGGACGGGGTCCCTGCTGTATTTTCCAGTGTTATCGGTACGGCGGGAAAGGGGACGGGGTCCCTGCTGTCTACTACAATGTTATCGGTACGGCGGGAAAGGGGACGGGGTCCCTGCTGTATATTACAGTGTTATCGGTACGGCGGGAATGGGGACGGGTCCCTGCTGTATATTACAGTGTTATCGGTACGCCGGGAAAGGGGACGGGGTCCCTGCTGTATATTACAGTGTTATCGGTATGGCGGGAAAGGGGACGGTGTCCCTGCTGTATATTACAGTGTTATCGGTACGGCGGGAAAGGGGACGGGGTCCCTGCTGTATATTACAGTGTTATCGGTACGCCGGGAAAGGGGACAGGGTCCCTGCTGTATATTACAGTGTTATCGGTATGGCGGGAAAGGGGACGGTGTCCCTGCTGTATATTACAGTGTTATCGGTACGGCGGGAAAGGGGACGGTGTCCCTGCTGTATATTACAGTGTTATCAGTATGGCGGGAATGGGGACGGGGTCCCTGCTGTATATTACAGTGTTATCGGTACGGCTGGAAAGGGAACGGGGTCCCTGCTGTATATTACAGTGTTATTGGTACGGCGGGAAAGGGGACGGGGTCCCTTCTATATATGACAGTGTTAAAAGTACAGCGGGAAAGGGGACAGGGTCCCTGCTGTATATTACAGTGTTATTGGTACGGCAGGAATGGGGACGGGGTCCCTGCTGTATATTACAGTGTTATCGGTACGGCGGGAAAGGGGACAGGGTCCCTGCTGTATATTACAGTGTTATCGGTACGGCTGGAAAGGGGACGGAGTTCCTGCTGTATATTACAGTGTTATGGGGACGGCGGGAAAGGGGACGGGGACCCTGATGTATATTACAATGTTATCGGTACGGCGGGAAAGGGGACGGGGACCCTGATGTACATTACAGTGTTATCGGTACGGCGGGATAGGGGACGGGGTCCCTGCTGTATATTACAGTGTTATCGGTACGTTGGGAAAGGGGACGTTGTCCCTGCTGTATATGAGAGTGTTATCGGTACGGCGGGAAAGGGGACGGTGTCCATGCTGTATATGAGAGTGTTATCGGTACGGCGGGAAAGGGGACGGTGTCCCTGCTGTATATGAGAGTGTTATCGGTACGGCGGGAAAGGGGACGGGGTCCCTGCTGTATATTACAGTGTTATCGGTACGGCGGGAAAGGGGACGGGGTACCTGCTGTCTACTACAATGTTATCGGTACGGCGGGAAAGGGGACGGGGTCCCTGCTGTATATTACAGTGTTATCGGTACGGCGGGAAAGGGGACGGGGTCCCTGCTGTATATTACAGTGTTATCGGTATGGCGGGAAAGGGGACGGAGTCCCTGCTGTATATTACAGTGTTATTGGTACGGCGGGAAAGGGGACGGGGTCCCTGATGTCTACTACAATGTTATCGGTACGGCGGGAATGGGGACGGGGTCCCTACTCTATATTAGTGTTATCAGTACGGCGGGAAAGGGGACGGAGTCCCTGCTGTATATTACAGTGTTATCGGTACGCCGGGAAAGGGGACGGGGTCCCTGCTGTATATTACAGTGTTATCGGTACGCCGGGAAAGGGGACAGGGTCCCTGCTGTATATTACAGTGTTATCGGTACGGCGTGAAAGGGGACGGGGTCCCTGCTTTATATTACAGTGTTATGGGTACGGCGGGAAAGGGGACGGTGTCCCTGCTGTATATTACAGTGTTATCAGTACGGCGGGAATGGGGACGGGGTCCCTGCTGTATATTACAGTGTTATCGGTACGGCGGGAAAGGGAACGGGGTCCCTGCTGTTTATTACAGTGTTATCGGTACGGCGGGAAAGGGGACGGGGTCCCTGCTGTATATGACAGTGTTATAAGTACAGCGGGAAAGGGGACAGGGTCCCTGCTGTATATTACAATATTATTGGTAAGGCAGGAATGGGGACGGGGTCCCTGCTGTATATTACAGTGTTATTGGTACGGCGGGAACGGAGACAGTGCCCCGGTTTATATTACAGTGTTATCGGTACGGCAGGAAAGGGGACAGAGTTCCTGCTGTATATTACAGTGTTATGGGGATGGCGGGAAAGGGGACGGGGTCCCTGCTGTATATTACAATGTTATCGGTACGGCGGGAAAGGGGACGGTGACCCTGATGTACATTACAATGTTATCGGTACGGCGGGAAAGGGGACGGGGTCCCTGCTGTATATTACAGTGTTATCGGTACAGCGGGAAAGGGGACGGGGTCCCTGCTATATATTACAGTGTTATTGGTACGGCGGGAAAGGGGACGGGGTCCCTGCTGTATATTACAGTGTTAGCGGTACGGCGGGAAAGTGGGCGCGGTCCCTGCTGTATATTACAGTGTTATCGGTACGGCAGGAAAGGGGACGGGGTCCCTGCTGTATATTACAGTGTTATCGGTACGGCGGGAAAGGGGACAGAGTCCCTGCTGTATATTGCAGTGTTATCAATATGGCGGGAAAGGGGACGGGGTCCCTGCTGTATATTACAGTGTTATCGGTACGGCGGGAAAGGGGACGGGGACCCTGCTGTATATGACAGTGTTATCGGTATGGCGGGAAAGGGGACGGGGTCACTGCTGTATATGACAGTGTAATCGGTACGGCGGGAAAGGGGACGGGGTCCCTGCTGTATATTACAGTGTTATCGGTACAGCGGGAAAGGTGACAGGGTCCCTGCTGGATATTACAGTGTTATCGGTACGGGGGGAAAGGGGACAGGGTCCCTGCTGTATAATACAGAGTTATCGGTACGGCGTGAAAGCGGACGGGGTCCCTGCTGTAGATTACAGCGTTATCGGTACGGCGGGAAAGGGGACAGAATCCCTGCTGTATATTACAGTGTTATCGGTACGGAGAGAAAGGGGACAGGGTCCCTGCTGTATATTACAGTGTTATCGGTACGGCGGGAAAGGGGATGGGGTCCCTGCTGTATATTACAGTGTTATCGGTACGCCGGGAAAGGGGACGGTGAACCTGCTGTGTATTACAGTGTTATCGGTACGGCGGGAAAGGGGACGGGGTCCCTGCTGTATATTACAGTGTTATCGGTACGGCGGGAAAGGGGACGGGGTCCCTGCTGTATATTACAGTGTTATCGGTACAGCGGGAATGGGGCGGGGACCCCGCTGTACATTACAGTGTTATCGGTACGGCGGGAAAGGGGACGGGGTCCCTGCTGTATATTACAGTGTTATCTATACGCCGGGAAAGGGGACGGGGTCCCTGCTGTATATTACAGTGTTATCGGTACGCCGGGAAAGGGGACAGGGTCCCTACTGTATATTACAGTGTTCTCGGTACGGCGGGAAAGGGGACGGTGTCCCTGCTGTATATTACAGTGTTATCGGTACGGCGGGAAAGGGGACGGTGTCCCTGCTGTATATTACAGTGTTATCAGTACGGCGGGAATGGGGACGGGGTCCCTGCTGTATATTACAGTGTTATCGGTACGGCGGGAAAGGGAACGAGGTCCCTGCTGTATATTACAGTGTTATCGGTACGGCGGGAAAGGGGACAGGGTCCCTGCTGTATATTGCAGTGTTATCGGTACGGCGGAAAAGGGGACAGGGTCCCTGCTGTATATTACAGTGTTATCGGTACGGCGGGAAAGGGGACAGGGTCCCTGCTGTATATTACAGTGTTATTGGTACGGCAGGAATGGGGACGGGGTCCCTGCTGTATATTACAGTGTTATCGGTACGGCGGGAAAGGGGACAGGGTCCCTGCTGTATATTACAGTGTTATGGGGACGGCGGGAAAGGGGACGGGGTCCCTGCTGTATATTACAATGTTATCGGTACGGCGGGAAAGGGGACGGGGACCCTGATGTACATTACAGTGTTATCGGTACGGCGGGATAGGGGACGGGGTCCCTGCTGTATATTACAGTGTTATCGGTACGTTGGGAAAGGGGACGTTGTCCCTGCTGTATATGAGAGTGTTATCGGTACGGCGGGAAAGGGGACGGTGTCCATGCTGTATATGAGAGTGTTATCGGTACGGCGGGAAAGGGGACGGTGTCCCTGCTGTATATGAGAGTGTTATCGGTACGGCGGGAAAGGGGACGGGGTCCCTGCTGTATATTACAGTGTTATCGGTACGGCGGGAAAGGGGACGGGGTCTCTGCTGTATATTACAGTGTTATCGGTATGGTGGGAAAGGGGACGGGGTCCCTGCTGTATATTACAGTGTTATTGGTACGGCGGGAAAGGGGACGGGGTCCCTGCTGTCTACTACAATGTTATCGGTACGGCGGGAATGGGGACGGGGTCCCTACTGTATATTAGTGTTATCGGTACGGCGGGAAAGGGGACGGAGTCCCTGCTGTATATTACAGTGTTATCGGTACGCCGGGAAAGGGGACGGGGTCCCTGCTGTATATTACAGTGTTATCGGTACGCCGGGAAAGGGGACAGGGTCCCTGCTGTATATTACAGTGTTATCGGTACGGCGTGAAAGGGGACGGGGTCCCTGCTTTATATTTCAGTGTTATCGGTACGGCGGGAAAGGGGACGGTGTCCCTGCTGTATATTACAGTGTTATCAGTACGGCGGGAATGGGGACGGGGTCCCTGCTGTATATTACAGTGTTATCGGTACGGCGGGAAAGGGAACGGGGTCCCTGCTGTATATTACAGTGTTATCGGTACGGCGGGAAAGGGGACGGGGTCCCTGCTGTATATGACAGTGTTATAAGTACAGCGGGAAAGGGGACAGGGTCCCTGCTGTATATTACAATATTATTGGTAAGGCAGGAATGGGGACGGGGTCCCTGCTGTATATTACAGTGTTATTGGTACGGCGGGAACGGAGACAGTGTCCCTGCTGTATATTACAGTGTTATCGGTACGGCAGGAAAGGGGACGGAGTTCCTGCTGTATATTACAGTGTTATGGGGATGGCGGGAAAGGGGACGGGGTCCCTGCTGTATATTACAATGTTATCGGTACGGCGGGAAAGGGGACGGGGTCCCTGATGTACATTACAATGTTATCGGTACGGCGGGAAAGGGGACGGGGTCCCTGCTGTATATTACAGTGTTATCGGCACAGCGGGAAAGGGGACGGGGTCCCTGCTATATATTACAGTTTTATTGGTACGGCGGGAAAGGGGACGGGGTCCCTGCTGTATATTACAGTGTTAGCGGTACGGTGGGAAAGTGGGCGCGGTCCCTGCTGTATATTACAGTGTTATCGGTACGGCAGGAAAGGGGACGGGGTCCCTGCTGTATATTACAGTGTTATCGGTATGGCGGGAAAGGGGACAGAGTCCCTGCTGTATATTGCAGTGTTATCAATATGGCGGGAAAGGGGACGGGGTCCCTGCTGTATATTACAGTGTTATCGGTACGGCGGGAAAGGGGACGGGGACCCTGCTGTATATGACAGTGTTATCGGTATGGCGGGAAAGGGGACGGGGTCACTGCTGTATATGACAGTGTAATCGGTACGGCGGGAAAGGGGACGGGGTCCCTGCTGTATATTACAGTGTTATCGGTACAGCGGGAAAGGGGAGAGGGTCCCTGCTGGATATTACAGTGTTATCGGTACGGGGGGAAAGGGGACAGGGTCCCTGCTGTATAATACAGAGTTATCGGTACGGCGGGAAAGCGGACGGGGTCCCTGCTGTAGATTACAGCGTTATCGGTACGGCGGGAAAGGGGACAGAATCCCTGCTGTATATTACAGTGTTATCGGTACGGCGAGAAAGGGGACAGGGTCCCTGCTGTATATTACAGTGTTATCGGTACGGCGGGAAAGGGGATGGGGTCCCTGCTGTATATTACAGTGTTATCGGTACGCCGGGAAAGGGGACGGTGTCCCTGCTGTATATTACAGTGTTATCAGTACGGCGGGAATGGGGACGGGGTCCCTGCTGTATATTACAGTGTTATCGGTACGGCGGGAAAGGGAACGGGGTCCCTGCTGTTTATTACAGTGTTATCGGTACGGCGGGAAAGGGGACGGGGTCCCTGCTGTATATGACAGTGTTATAAGTACAGCGGGAAAGGGGACAGGGTCCCTGCTGTATATTACAATATTATTGGTAAGGCAGGAATGGGGACGGGGTCCCTGCTGTATATTACAGTGTTATTGGTACGGCGGGAACGGAGACAGTGCCCCGGTTTATATTACAGTGTTATCGGTACGGCAGGAAAGGGGACGGAGTTCCTGCTGTATATTACAGTGTTATGGGGATGGCGGGAAAGGGGACGGGGTCCCTGCTGTATATTACAATGTTATCGGTACGGCGGGAAAGGGGACGGTGACCCTGATGTACATTACAATGTTATCGGTACGGCGGGAAAGGGGACGGGGTCCCTGCTGTATATTACAGTGTTATCGGTACAGCGGGAAAGGGGACGGGGTCCCTGCTATATATTACAGTGTTATTGGTACGGCGGGAAAGTGGGCGCGGTCCCTGCTGTATATTACAGTGTTATCGGTACGGCAGGAAAGGGGACGGGGTCCCTGCTGTATATTACAGTGTTTTCGGTCCGGCGGGAAAGGGGACAGAGTCCCTGCTGTATATTGCAGTGTTATCAATATGGCGGGAAAGGGGACGGGGTCCCTGCTGTATATTACAGTGTTATCGGTACGGCGGGAAAGGGGACGGGGACCCTGCTGTATATGACAGTGTTATCGGTATGGCGGGAAAGGGGACGGGGTCACTGCTGTATATGACAGTGTAATCGGTACGGCGGGAAAGGGGACGGGGTCCCTGCTGTATATTACAGTGTTATCGGTACAGCGGGAAAGGTGACAGGGTCCCTGCTGGATATTACATTGTTATCGGTACGGGGGGAAAGGGGACAGGGTCCCTGCTGTATAATACAGAGTTATCGGTTCGGCGGGAAAGCGGACGGGGTCCCTGCTGTAGATTACAGCGTTATCGGTACGGCGGGAAAGGGGACAGAATCCCTGCTGTATATTACAGTGTTATCGGTACGGAGAGAAAGGGGACAGGGTCCCTGCTGTATATTACAGTGTTATCGGTACGGCGGGAAAGGGGATGGGGTCCCTGCTGTATATTACAGTTTTATCGGTACGCCGGGAAAGGGGACGGTGAACCTGCTGTGTATTACAGTGTTATCGGTACGGCGGGAAAGGGGACGGGGTCCCTGCTGTATATTACAGTGTTATCGGTACGGCGGGAAAGGGGACGGGGTCCCTGCTGTATATTACAGTGTTATCGGTACAGCGGGAATGGGGCGGGGACCCCGCTGTACATTACAGTGTTATCGGTACGGCGGGAAAGGGGACGGGGTCCCTGCTGTATATTACAGTGTTATCTATACGCCGGGAAAGGGGACGGGGTCCCTGCTGTATATTACAGTGTTATCGGTACGCCGGGAAAGGGGACAGGGTCCCTACTGTATATTACAGTGTTCTCGGTACGGCGGGAAAGGGGACGGTGTCCCTGCTGTATATTACAGTGTTATCGGTACGCCGGGAAAGGGGACGGTGTCCCTGCTGTATATTACAGTGTTATCAGTACGGCGGGAATGGGGACGGGGTCCCTGCTGTATATTACAGTGTTATCGGTACGGCGGGAAAGGGAACGAGGTCCCTGCTGTATATTACAGTGTTATCGGTACGGCGGGAAAGGGGACAGGGTCCCTGCTGTATATTGCAGTGTTATCGGTACGGCGGAAAAGGGGACAGGGTCCCTGCTGTATATTACAGTGTTATCGGTACGGCGGGAAAGGGGACGGGGTCCCTGCTGTATATTACAGTGTTATCGGTACGGCGGGAAAGGGGACGGGGTCCCTGCTGTATACTACAGTGTTATCGGTACGGCGGGAAAGGGGACGGGGTCCCTGCTGTCTACTACAATGTTATCGGTATGGCGGGAAAGGGGACGGGGTCCCTGCTGTATATTACAGTGTTATCGGTATGGCGGGAAAGGGGACGGGGTCCCTGCTGTATATTACAGTGTTATCGGTACGGCGGGAAAGGGGACGGGGTCCCTGCTGTCTACTACAATGTTATCGGTACGGCGGGAAAGGGGACGGGGTCCCTGCTGTATATTACAGTGTTATCGGTACGGCGGGAATGGGGACGGGGTCCCTGCTGTATATTACAGTGTTATCGGTACGCCGGGAAAGGGGACGGTGTCCCTGCTGTATATTACAGTGTTATCGGTATGGCGGGAAAGGGGACGGTGTCCCTGCTGTATATTACAGTGTTATCGGTACGGCGGGAAAGGGGACGGGGTCCCTGCTGTATATTACAGTGTTATCGGTACGCCGGGAAAGGGGACGGGGTCCCTGCTGTATATTACAGTGTTATCGGTACGCCGGGAAAGGGGACGGTGTCCCTGCTGTATATTACAGTGTTATCGGTACGGTGGGAAAGGGGACGGTGTCCCTGCTGTATATTACAGTGTTATCAGTATGGCGGGAATGGGGACGGGGTCCCTGCTGTATATTACAGTGTTGTCAGTACGGCGGGAAAGGGAACGGGGTCCCTGCTGTATATTACAGTGTTATCGGTACGGCGGGAAAGGGGACGGGGTCCCTGCTATATATGACAGTGTTATAAGTACAGCGGGAAAGGGGACAGGGTCCCTGCTGTATATTACAGTGTTATTGGTACGGCAGGAATGGGGACGGGGTCCCTGCTGTATATTACAGTGTTATTGGTACGGCGGGAACGGGGACGGGGTCCCTGCTGTATATTACAGTGTTATTGGTACGGCAGGAATGGGGACGGGGTCCCTGCTGTATATTACAGTGTTATCGGTACGGCAGGAAAGGGGACGGGGTCCCTGCTGTATATTACAGTGTTATTGGTACGGTGGGAAAGGGGACGGGGTCCCTGCTGTATATTACAGTGTTATCGGTACGGCAGGAAAGGGGACGGGGTCCTTGCTGTATATTACAGTGTTATCGGTACGGCGGGAAAGGGGACGGGGTCCCTGCTGTATATTACAATGTTATCGGTACGGCGGGAAAGTGGACGGGGACCCTGATGTACATTACAGTGTTATCGGTACGGCGGGATAGGGGACGGGGTCCCTGCTGTATATTACAGTGTTATCGGTACGGCGGGAAAGGGGACGTTGTCCCTGCTGTATATGAGAGTGTTATCGGTACGGCGGGAAAGGGGACGGTGTCCCTGCTGTATATGAGAGTGTTATCGGTACGGCGGGAAAGGGGACGGTGTCCCTGCTGTATATGAGAGTGTTATCGGTACGGCGGGAAAGGGGACGGGGTCCCTGCTGTATACTACAGTGTTATCGGTACGGCGGGAAAGGGGACGGGGTCCCTTCTGTCTACTACAATGTTATCGGTACGGCGGGAAAGGGGACGGGGTCCCTGCTGTATATTACAGTGTTATCGGTACGCCGGGAAAGGGGACGGGGTCCCTGCTGTATATTACAGTGTTATCGGTACGCCGGGAAAGGGGACAGGGTCCCTGCTGTATATTACAGTGTTATCGGTACGGCGTGAAAGGGGACGGTGTCCCTGCTGTATATTACAGTGTTATCGGTACGGCGGGAAAGGGGACGGTGTCCCTGCTGTATATTACAGTGTTATCAGTACGGCGGGAATGGGGACGGGGTCCCTGCTGTATATTACAGTGTTATCGGTACGGCGGGAAAGGGAACGGGGTCCCTGCTGTACATTACAGTGTTATCGGTACGCCGGGAAAGGGGACAGGGTCCCTGCTGTATATTACAGTGTTCTCGGTACGGCGGGAAAGGGGACGGTGTCCCTGCTGTATATTACAGTGTTATCGGTACGGCGGGAAAGGGGACGGTGTCCCTGCTGTATATTACAGTGTTATCAGTACGGCGGGAATGGGGACGGGGTCCCTGCTGTATATTACAGTGTTATCGGTACGGCGGGAAAGAGAACGAGGTCCCTGCTGTATATTACAGTGTTATCGGTACGGCGGGAAAGGGGACAGGGTCCCTGCTGTATATTACAGTGTTATCGGTACGGCGGGAAAGGGGACAGGGTCCCTGCTGTATATTACAGTGTTATCGGTACGGCGGGAAAGGGGACGGGGTCCCTGCTGTATATTACAGTGTTATCGGTACGGCGGGAAAGGGGACGGGGTCCCTGCTGTATACTACAGTGTTATCGGTACGGCGGGAAAGGGGACGGGGACCCTGCTGTCTACTACAATGTTATCGGTATGGCGGGAAATGGGACGGGGTCCCTGCTGTATATTACAGTGTTATCGGTATGGCGGGAAAGGGGACGGGGTCCCTGCGGTATATTACAGTGTTATCGGTACGGCGGGAAAGGGGACGGGGTCCCTGCTGTCTACTACAATGTTATCGGTACGGCGGGAAAGGGGACGGGGTCCCTGCTGTATATTACAGTGTTATCGGTACGGCGGGAATGGGGACGGGGTCCCTGCTGTATATTACAGTGTTATCGGTACGCCGGGAAAGGGGACGGGGTCCCTGCTGTATATTACAGTGTTATCGGTATGGCGGGAAAGGGGACGGTGTCCCTGCTGTATATTACAGTGTTATCGGTACGGCGGGAAAGGGGACGGGGTCCCTGCTGTATATTACAGTGTTATCGGTACGCCGGGAAAGGGGACAGGGTCCCTGCTGTATATTACAGTGTTATCGGTATGGCGGGAAAGGGGACGGTGTCCCTGCTGTATATTACAGTGTTATCGGTACGGCGGGAAAGGGGACGGTGTCCCTGCTGTATATTACAGTGTTATCAGTATGGCGGGAATGGGGACGGGGTCCCTGCTGTATATTACAGTGTTATCAGTACGGCGGGAAAGGGAACGGGGTCCCTGCTGAATATTACAGTGTTATCGGTACGGCGGGAAAGGGGACGGGGTCCCTGCTATATATGACAGTGTTATAAGTACAGCGGGAAAGGGGACAGGGTCCCTGCTGTATATTACAGTGTTCTTGGTACGGCAGGAATGGGGACGGGGTCCCTGCTGTATATTACAGTGTTATTGGTACGGCGGGAACGGGGACAGGGTCCCTGCTGTATATTACAGTGTTATCGGTACGGCAGGAAAGGGGACGGGGTCCCTGCTGTATATTACAGTGTTATCGGTACGGCGGGAAAGTGGACGGGGAACCTGATGTACATTACAGTGTTATCGGTAGGGCGGGATAGGGGACGGGGTCCCTGCTGTATATTACAGTGTTATTGGTACGGCGGGAACGGGGACAGGGTCCCTGCTGTATATTACAGTGTTATTGGTACGGTGGGAAAGGGGACGGGGTCCCTGCTGTATATTACAGTGTTATCGGTACGGCAGGAAAGGGGACGGGCTCCTTGCTGTATATTACAGTGTTATCGGTACGGCGGGAAAGGGGACGGGGTCCCTGCTGTATATTACAATGTTATCGGTACGGCGGGAAAGTGGACGGGGACCCTGATGTACATTACAGTGTTATCGGTAGGGCGGGATAGGGGACGGGGTCCCTGCTGTATATTACAGTGTTATCGGTACGTTGGGAAAGGGGACGTTGTCCCTGCTGTATATGAGAGTGTTATCGGTACGGCGGGAAAGGGGACGGTGTCCCTGCTGTATATGAGAGTGTTATCGGTACGGCGGGAAAGGGGACGGTGTCCCTGCTGTATATGAGAGTGTTATCGGTACGGCGGGAAAGGGGACGGGGTCCCTGCTGTATATTACAGTGTTATCGGTACGGCGGGAAAGGGGACGGGGTCCCTGCTGTATACTACAGTGTTATCGGTACGGCGGGAAAGGGGACGGGGTCCCTTCTGTCTACTACAATGTTATCGGTATGGCGGGAAAGGGGACAGGGTCCCTGCTGTATATTACAGTGTTATCGGTATGGCGGGAAAGGGGACGGGGTCCCTGCTGTATATTACAGTGTTATTGGTACGGCGGGAAAGGGGACGGGGTCCCTGCTGTCTACTACAATGTTATCGGGACGGCGGAAAGGGGACGGGGTCCCTACTGTATATTAGTGTTATCGGTACGGCGGGAAAGGGGACGGGGTCCCTGCTGTATGTTACAGTGTTATCGGTACGCCGGGAAAGGGGATGGGGTCCCTGCTGTATATTACAGTGTTATCGGTACGCCGGGAAAGGGGACAGGGTCTCTGCTGTATATTACAGTGTTATCGGTACGGCGTGAAAGGGGACGGGGTCCCTGCTGTATATTACAGTGTTATCGGTACGGCGGGAAAGGGGACGGTGTCCCTGCTGTATATTACAGTGTTATCAGTACGGCGGGAATGGGGACGGGGTCCCTGCTGTATATTACAGTGTTATCGGTACGGCGGGAAAGGGAACGGGGTCCCTGCTGTATATTACAGTGTTATCGGTCCGGCGGGAAAGGGGACGGGGTCCCTGCTGTATATGACAGTGTTATAAGTACAGCGGGAAAGGGAAAGGGTCCCTGCTGTATATTACAATATTATTGGTAAGGCAGGAATGGGGACGGGGTCCCTGCTGTATAATACAGTGTTATCGGTACGGCGGGAACGGAGACAGTGTCCCTGCTGTATATTACAGTGTTATCGGTACGGCAGGAAAGGGGACGGAGTTCCTGCTGTATATTACAGTGTTATGGGGATGGCGGGAAAGGGGACGGGGTCCCTGCTGTATATTACAGTGTTATTGGTACGGCGGGAAAGGGGACGGGGTCCCTGCTGTATATTACAGTGTTAGCGGTACGGCGGGAAAGTGGGCGCGGTCCCTGCTGTATATTACAGTGTTATCGGTACGGCGGGAAAGGGGACAGAGTCCCTGCTGTATATTGCAGTGTTATCGATATGGCGGGAAAGGGGACGGGGTCCCTGCTGTATATTACAGTGTTATCGGTACGGCGGGAAAGGGGACGGGGTCCCTGCTGTATATGACATTGTTATCGGTATGGCGGGAAAGGGGACGGGGTCACTGCTGTATATGACAGTGTAATCGGTACGGCGGGAAAGGGGACGGGGTCCCTGCTGTATATTACAGTGTTATCGGTACAGCGGGAAAGGGGACAGGGTCCCTGCTGGATATTACAGTGTTATCGGTACGGCGGGAAAGGGGACAGGGTCCCTGCTGTATAATACAGATTTATCGGTACGGCGGGAAAGCGGACGTGGTCCCTGCTGTAGATTACAGCGTTATCGGTACGGCGGGAAAGGGGACGGGGTCCCTGCTGTATATCACAGTGTTATCGGTACGGCGAGAAAGGGGACAGGGTCCCTGCTGTATATTACAGTGTTATCGGTTCGGCGGGAAAGGGGATGGGGTCCCTGCTGTATATTACAGTGTTATCGGTACGCCGGGAAAGGGGACGGTGAACCTGCTGTGTATTACAGTGTTATCGGTACGGCGGGAAAGGGGACGGGGTCCCTGCTGTATATTACAGTGTTATCGGTACGGCGGGAAAGGGGACGGGGTCCCTGCTGTATATTACAGTGTTATCGGTACAGCGGGAATGGGGCGGGGACCCCGCTGTACATTATAGTGTTATCGGTACGGCGGGAAAGGGGACGGGGACCCTGCTGTACATTTCAATGTTATCGGTACGGCGGGAAAGGGGACGGGGACCCTGCTGTACATTACAATGTTATAGGTAGAGCGGGAATGGGGACGGGGTCCCTGCTGTATATTACAGTGTTATCGGTACGGCAGGAAAGGGGACGGGGTCCCTGATGTATATTACAGTGTTATCGGTACGGCGGGAAAGGGGACGGGGTCCCTGCTGTATATTACAGTGTTATCGGTACAGCGGGAAAGGGGACGGGGTCCCTGCTGTATATTGCAGTGTTATCGGTACAGCGGGAAAGGGGACGGGGTCCCTGCTGTATATTACAGTGTTATCGGTACAGCGCGAAAGGGGACGGGGTCCCTGCTGGAAATTACAGTGTTATCGGTACGGCGGGAAAGGGGCTAGGGTCCCTGCTGTATAATACAGTGTTATCAGCACGGCGGGAAAGGGGACGGGGTCCCTGCTGTATATGACAGTGTAATCGGTGCGGCGGGAAAGGGGACGGGGTCCCTGCTGTATATTACAGTGTTATCGGTACGGCGGGAAAGGGGTCGGGGTCCCTGCTGTATATTACAGAGTTATCGGTACGGCAGGAAAGGGTACGGGGTCCCTGCTGTATATTACAGTGTTATCGGTCCGGCGGGAAAGGGGACGGGGTCCCTGCTGTATATTACTGTGTTATAAGTATGGCGGGAAATGGGACAGAGTCCCTGGTCTATATTACAGTGTTATCGGTACGGCGGGAATGGGTACGGGGTCCCTGCTGTATACTACAGTGTTATCGGTACGGCGGGAATGGGGTCGGGGTCCCTGCTGTATATTACAGTGTTATCGGTACGGCAGGAAAGGGTACGGGGTCCCTGCTGTATATTGCAGTGTTATCGGTATGGCGGGAAAGGGGACGGGGTCCCTGCTGTATATTACAGTGTTATCGGTACGGCGGGATAGGGGACAGGGTCACTGCTGTATATTACAGTGTTATTGGTACGGTGGTTAAGGGGACGGGGTCCCTGCTGTATATTACAGTGTTATCGGTACGGCGGGAAAGGGGACAGGGTCCCTGCTGTATATTACAGTGTTATCGGTACGGCGGGAAAGGGGACAGGGTCACTGCTGTATATTAAAGTGTTTTCGGTACGGTGGGAAGGGGGACGGGGTCCCTGCTGTATATTACAGTATTATCGGTACGGCGGGAAAGGGGACAGGGTCCCTGCTGTATATTACAGTGTTATTGGTACGGTGGTTAAGGGGACGGGGTCCCTGCTGTATTTTACAGTATTATCGGTACGGCGGGAAAGGGGACAGGGTCCCTGCTGTATATTACAGTGTTATTGGTACGGCGGGAAAGGGGACAGGGTCACTGCTGTATATTAAAGTGTTTTCGGTACGGTGGGAAAGGGGACGGGGTCCCTGCTGTATATTACAGTATTATCGGTACGGCGGGAAAGGGGACAGGGTCCCTGCTGTATAGTACAGTGTTATCGGTACGGCGGGAAAGGGGACGGGGTCCCTGCTGTATATTACAGTGTTATCGGTACGGCGGGAAAGGGGTCGGGGTCCCTGCTGTATATTACAGAGTTATCGGTACGGCAGGAAAGGGTACGGGGTCCCTGCTGTATATTACAGTGTTATCGGTACGGCAGGAAAGGGGACGGGGTCCCTGCTGTATACTACAGTGTTATCGGTACGGCAGGAAAGGGGACGGGGTCACTGCTGTATATTTCAGTGTTATCGGTACGGCGGGAAAGGGGACGGGGTCCCTGCTGTATATTACTGTGTTATAAGTATGGCGGGAAATGGGACAGAGTCCCTGGTCTATATTACAAAATATCGGTACGGCGGGAATGGGTACGGGGTCCCTGCTGTATACGACAGTGTTATCGGTACGGCGGGAATGGGGTCGGGGTCCCTGCTGTATATTACAGTGTTATCGGTACGGCAGGAAAGGGTACGGGGTCCCTGCTGTATATTGCAGTGTTATCGGTACGGCGGGAAAGGGGACGGGGTCCCTGCTGTATATTACAGTGTTATCGGTACGGCGGGATAGGGGACAGGGTCACTGCTGTATATTACAGTGTTATTGGTACGGTGGTTAAGGGGACGGGGTCCCTGCTGTATATTACAGTATTATCGGTACGGCGGGAAAGGGGACAGGGTCCCTGCTGTATATTACAGTGTTATCGGTACGGCGGGATAGGGGACATGGTCACTGCTGTATATTACAGTGTTATTGGTACGGTGGTTAAGGGGACGGGGTCCCTGCTGTATATTACAGTATTATCGGTACGGCGGGAAAGGGGACAGGGTCCCTGCTGTATATTACAGTGTTATTGGTATGGTGGTTAAGGGGACGGGGTCCCTGCTGTATTTTACAGTATTATCGGTACGGCGGGAAAGGGGACAGGGTCCCTGCTGTATATTACAGTGTTATCGGTACGGCGGGAAAGGGGACAGGGTCACTGCTGTATATTAAAGTGTTTTCGGTACGGTGGGAAAGGGGACGGGGTCCCTGCTGTATATTACAGTATTATCGGTACGGCGGGAAAGGGGACAGGGTCCCTGCTGTATAGTACAGTGTTATCGGTACGGCGGGAAAGAGGACGCAGTCGCTGCTGTATATTACAGTGTTATCGGTACGGCGGGAAAGGGGACGGGTTCCCTGCTGTATATTACAGTGTTATCGGTACGGCGGGAAAGGGAACAGGGTCCCTGCTGTATATTACAGTGTTATCGGTACGGCGGGAAAGGGGACAGGGTCCCTGCTGTATTTTACAGTGTTATCCGTACGGCAGGAAATGGGACGGGGTCCCTGCTGTATATTACAGTGCTTTCGGTACGGCGGGAAAGGGGACGCCCCCCCTGCTGTATATTACAGTGTTATCGGTACGGCGGGAAAGGGGACGGGGTCCCTGCTGTATATTACAGTGATATCGGTCCGGTGGGAAAGGGGACGGTGTCCCTGCTGTATATTACAGTGTTATCGGTACGGCGGGAAAGGGGACAAGGTCCCTGCTGTATATTACAGTGTAATCGGTACGGCGGGAAAGGGGACGGGGTCCCTGCTGTATATTACAGTGTTATCGGTACAGCGGGAAAGGGGACAGGGTCCCTGCTGGATATTACAGTGTTATCGGTACGGCGGGAAAGGGGACAGGGTCCCTGCTGTATAATACAGAGTTATCGGTACGGCGGGAAAGCGGACGGGGTCCCTGCTGTAGATTACAGCGTTATCGGTACGGCGGGAAAGGGGACGGGGTCCCTGCTGTATATCACAGTGTTATCGGTACGGCGAGAAAGGGGACAGGGTCCCTGCTGTATATTACAGTGTTATCGGTTCGGCGGGAAAGGGGATGGGGTCCCTGCTGTATATTACAGTGTTATCGGTACGCCGGGAAAGGGGACGGTGAACCTGCTGTGTATTACAGTGTTATCGGTACGGCGGGAAAGGGGACGGGGTCCCTGCTGTATATTACAGTGTTATCGGTACGGCGGGAAAGGGGACGGGGTCCCTGCTGTATATTACAGTGTTATCGGTACAGCGGGAATGGGGCGGGGACCCCGCTGTACATTACAGTGTTATCGGTACGGCGGGAAAGGGGACGGGGACCCTGCTGTACATTTCAATGTAATCGGTACAGCGGGAATGGGGACGGGGTCCCTGCTGTATATTACAGTGTTATCGGTACGGCAGGAAAGGGGACGGGGTCCCTGCTGTATATTACAGTGTTATCGGTACGGCGGGAAAGGGGACGGGGTCCCTGCTGTATATGACAGTGTAATCGGTACGGCGGGAAAGGGGACGGGGTCCCTGCTGTATATTACAGTGTTATCGGTACAGCGGGAAAGGGGACGGGGTCCCTGCTGTATATTGCAGTGTTATCGGTACAGCGGGAAAGGGGACGGGGTCCCTGCTGTATATTACAGTGTTATCGGTACAGCGCGAAAGGGGACGGGGTCCCTGCTGGAAATTACAGTGTTATCGGTACGGCAGGCAAGGGGACAGGGTCCCTGCTGTATAATACAGTGTTATCAGCACGGCGGGAAAGGGGACGGAGTCCCTGCTGTATATGACAGCGTAATCGGTGCGGCGGGAAAGGGGACGGGGTCCCTGCTGTATATTACAGTGTTATCGGTACGGCGGGAAAGGGGTCGGGGTCCCTGCTGTATATTACAGAGTTATCGGTACGGCAGGAAAGGGTACGGGGTCCCTGCTGTATATTACAGTGTTATCGGTACGGCGGGAAAGGGGACGCAGTCCCTGCTGTATATTACTGTGTTATAAGTATGGCGGGAAATGGGACAGGGTCCCTGCTGTATATTACAGTGTTATCGGTACGGCGGGAATGGGGTCGGGGTCCCTGCTGTATATTACAGTGTTATCGGTACGGTAGGAAAGGGTACGGGGTCCCTGCTGTATATTACAGTGTTATCGGTACGGCGGGAACGGGGACAGGGTCCCTGCTGTATATTACAGTGTTATCGGTATGGCGGGATAGGGGACAGGGTCACTGCTGTATATTACAGTGTTATTGGTACGGTGGTTAAGGGGACGGGGTCCCTGCTGTATATTACAGTATTATCGGTACGGCGGGAAAGGGGACAGGGTCCCTGCTGTATATTACAGTGTTATCGGTACGGCGGGAAAGGGGACAGGGTCACTGCTGTATATTAAAGTGTTTTCGGTACGGTGGGAAAGGGGACGGGGTCCCTGCTGTATATTACAGTATTATCGGTACGGCGGGAAAGGGGACAGGGTCCCTGCTGTATAGTACAGTGTTATCGGTACGGCGGGAAAGAGGACGCAGTCGCTGCTGTATATTACAGTGTTATCGGTACGGCGGGAAAGGGGACGGGTTCCCTGCTGTATATTACAGTGTTATCGGTACGGCGGGAAAGGGAACAGGGTCCCTGCTGTATATTACAGTGTTATCGGTACGGCGGGAAAGGGGACAGGGTCCCTGCTGTATTTTACAGTGTTATCCGTACGGCAGGAAATGGGACGGGGTCCCTGCTGTATATTACAGTGCTTTCAGTACGGCGGGAAAGGGGACGCAGCCCCTGCTGTATATTACAGTGTTATCGGTACGGCGGGAAAGGGGACGGGGTCCCTGCTGTATATTACAGTGATATCGGTCCGGTGGGAAAGGGGACGGTGTCCCTGCTGTATATTACAGTGTTATCGGTACGGCGGGAAAGGGGACGGGGTCTCTGCTGTATATTACAGTGTTATCGGTACGGCGGGAAAGGGGACGGGGTCCCTGCTGTATATTACAGTGATATCGGTACGGCGGGAATGGGGACGGTGTTCCTGCTGGATATTACAGTGTTATCAGTACAGCGGGAAAGGGGACGCAGTCGCTGCTGTAGATAACAGTGTTATCGGTACGGCGGGAAAGGGGACGGGGTCGCTGCTGTATATTACAGTGTTATCCGTACGGCGGGAAAGGGGACGGGGTCCCTGCTGTATATTACAGTGTTATCGGTACGGCGGGAAAGGGAACGGGGTCCCTGCTGTATATTACAGTGTTATCGGTACGGCGGGAAAGGGGACGGGGTCCCTGCTGTATATGACAGTGTTATAAGTACAGCGGGAAAGGGGACAGGGTCCCTGCTGTATATTACAATATTATTGGTACAGCAGGAATGGGGACGGGGTCCCTGCTGTATATTACAGTGTTATCGGTACGGCAGGAAAGGGGACGGAGTTCCTGCTGTATATTACAGCGTTATGGGGACGGCGGGAAAGGGGACGGGGTCCCTGCTGTATATTACAATGTTATCGGTACAGCGGGAAAGGGGACGGGGACCCTGAGGTACATTACAATGTTATCGGTACAGCGGGAAAGGGGACGGGGTCCATGCTGTATATTACAGTGTTATCGGTACGGCGGGAAAGGGGACGGGGTCCCTGCTGTATATTACAGTGTTATCGGTACGGCGGGAAAGTGGGCGGGGTCCCTGCTGTATATTACAGTGTTATCGGTACGGCGGGAAAGGGGACAGAGTCCCTGCTGTATATTACAGTGTTATCGGTACGGCGGGAAAGGGGACGGGGTCCCTGCTGTATATGACAGTGTTATAAGTACAGCGGGAAAGGGGACAGGGTCCCTGCTGTATATTACAATATTATTGGTACAGCAGGAATGGGGACGGGGTCCCTGCTGTATATTACAGTGTTATCGGTACGGCAGGAAAGGGGACGGAGTTCCTGCTGTATATTACAGCGTTATGGGGACGGCGGGAAAGGGGACGGGGTCCCTGCTGTATATTACAATGTTATCGGTACAGCGGGAAAGGGGACGGGGACCCTGAGGTACATTACAATGTTATCGGTACAGCGGGAAAGGGGACGGGGTCCATGCTGTATATTACAGTGTTATCGGTACGGCGGGAAAGGGGACGGGGTCCCTGCTGTATATTACAGTGTTATCGGTACGGCGGGAAAGTGGGCGGGGTCCCTGCTGTATATTACAGTGTTATCGGTACGGCGGGAAAGGGGACAGAGTCCCTGCTGTATATTACAGTGTTATCGGTATGGCGGGAAAGGGGACGGGGTCCCTGCTGTATATTACAGTGTTATCGGTACGGCGGGAAAGGGGACGGGGTCCCTGCTGTCTATGACATTGTTATCGGTATGGCGGGAAAGGGGACGGGGTCCCTGCTGTATATGACAGTGTAATCGGTACGGCGGGAAAGGGGACGGGGTCCCTGCTGTATATTACAGTGTTATCGGTACGGCGGGAAAGGGGACAGGGTCCCTGCTGGATATTACACTGTTATCGGTACGGCGGGAAAGGGGACAGGGTCCCTGCTGTATAATACAGAGTTATCGGTACGGCGGGAAAGGGGACGGGGTCCCTGCTGTATATTACAGCGTTATCGGTACGGCGGGAAAGGGGACAGAGTCCCTGCTGTATATTACAGTGTTATCGGTACAGCGGGAAAGGGGACAGGGTCCCTGCTGTATATTACAATATTATTGGTACAGCAGGAATGGGGACGGGGTCCCTGCTGTATATTACAGTGTTATCGGTACGGCAGGAAAGGGGACGGAGTTCCTGCTGTATATTACAGCGTTATGGGGACGGCGGGAAAGGGGACGGGGTCCCTGCTGTATATTACAATGTTATCGGTACAGCGGGAAAGGGGACGGGGACCCTGAGGTACATTACAATGTTATCGGTACAGCGGGAAAGGGGACGGGGTCCATGCTGTATATTACAGTGTTATCGGTACGGCGGGAAAGGGGACGGGGTCCCTGCTGTATATTACAGTGTTATCGGTACGGCGGGAAAGTGGGCGGGGTCCCTGCTGTATATTACAGTGTTATCGGTACGGCGGGAAAGGGGACAGAGTCCCTGCTGTATATTACAGTGTTATCGGTATGGCGGGAAAGGGGACGGGGTCCCTGCTGTATATTACAGTGTTATCGGTACGGCGGGAAAGGGGACGGGGTCCCTGCTGTCTATGACATTGTTATCGGTATGGCGGGAAAGGGGACGGGGTCCCTGCTGTATATGACAGTGTAATCGGTACGGCGGGAAAGGGGACGGGGTCCCTGCTGTATATTACAGTGTTATCGGTACGGCGGGAAAGGGGACAGGGTCCCTGCTGGATATTACACTGTTATCGGTACGGCGGGAAAGGGGACAGGGTCCCTGCTGTATAATACAGAGTTATCGGTACGGCGGGAAAGGGGACGGGGTCCCTGCTGTATATTACAGCGTTATCGGTACGGCGGGAAAGGGGACAGAGTCCCTGCTGTATATTACAGTGTTATCGGTACGGCGAGAAAGGGGATAGGGTCCCTGCTGTATATTACAGTGTTATCGGTACGGCGGGAAAGGGGATGGGGTCCCTGCTGTATATTACAGTGTTATCGGTACGCCGGGAAAGGGGACAGTGAACCTGCTGTGTATTACAGTGTTATCGGTACGGCGGGAAAGGGGACGGGGTCCCTGCTGTATATTACAGTGTTATCGGTACGGGGGGGAAAGGGGACGGGGTCCCTGCTGTATATTACAGTGTTATCGGTACAGCGGGAATGGGGCGGGGACCCCGCTGTACATTACAGTGTTATCGGTACGGCGGGAAAGGGGACGGGGACCCTGCTGTACATTACAATGTTATCGGTACGGCGGGAAAGGGGACGGGGTCCCTGCTGTATATTACAGTGTTATCGGTACGGCAGGAAAGGGGACGGGGACCCTGCTGTACATTACAATGTTATCGGTACGGCAGGAAAGGGGACAGGGTCCCTGCTGTATATTACAGTGTTATCGGTACGGCAGGAAAGGGGACAGGGTCCCTGCTGTATAATACAGTGTTATCAGCACGGCGGGAAAGGGGACGGGGTCCCTGCTGTATATGACAGTGTAATCGGTACGGCGGGAAAGGGGACGGGGTCCCTGCTGTACATTACAGTGTTATCGGTACAGCGGGAAAGGGGACGGGCTCCTTGCTGTATATTACAGTGTTATCGGTACAGCGGGAAAGGGGACGGGGTCCCTGCTGTATATTACAGTGTTATCGGTACAGCGTGAAAGGGGACGGGGTCCCTGCTGTATATTACAGTGTTATCGGTACGGCAGGAAAGGGGACAGGGTCCCTGCTGTATATGACAGTGTAATCGGTACGGCGGGAAAGGGGACGGGGTCCCTGCTGTATATTACAGTGTTATCGGTACGGCGGGAAAGGGGTCGGGGTCCCTGCTGTATATTACAGTGTTATCGGTACGGCAGGAAAGGGTACGGGGTCCCTGCTGTATATTACAGTGTTATCGGTACGGCGGGAAAGGGGACGGGGTCCCTGCTGTATATTACTGTGTTATCGGTACGGCGGGATAGGGGACAGGGTCACTGCTGTATATTACAGTGTTATCGGTACGGTGGGAAAGGGGACGGGGTCCCTGCTATATATTACAGGATTATCGGTACGGCGGGAAAGGGGACAGGGTCCCTGCTGTATATTACAGTGTTATCGGTACGGCGGGAAAGGGGACAGGGTCACTGCTGTATATTAAAGTGTTTTCGGTACGGTGGGAAAGGGGACGGGGTCCCTGCTGTATATTACAGTATTATCGGTACGGCGGGAAAGGGGACAGGGTCCCTGCTGTATATTACGGTGTTATCGGTACGGCGGGAAAGGGGACGCAGTCGCTGCTGTATATTACAGTGTTATCGGTACGGCGGGAAAGGGAACGGGGTCCCTGCTGTATATTACAGTGTTATCGGTACGGCGGGAAAGGGGACGGGGTCCCTGCTGTATATTACAGTGTTATCGGTACGGCGGGAAAGGGGACGCAGTCCCTGCTGTGTAGTACAGTGTTATCGGTACGGCGGGAATTGGGACAGGGTCCCTGCTGTATATTACAGTGTTATCGGTACGGCGGGAAAGAGGACAGGGTCCCTGCTGTATATTACAGTGTTATCCGTACGGCAGGAAATGGGACGGGGTCCCTGCTGTATAATACAGTTCTTTCGGTACAGCAGGAATGGGGACGCAGCCCCTGCTGTATTTTACAGTGTTATCGGTACGGCGGGAAAGGGGACGGGGACCCTGCTGTATATTACAGTGTTATCGGTACGGCGGGAAAGGGCACGGTGTCCCTGCTGTATATAACAGTGTTATCGGTACGGCAGGAAAGGGGACAGGGTCCCTGCTGTATATTACAGTGTTATCGGTACGATGGGAAAGGGGACGCAGTCCCTGCTGTATATTACAGTGTTATCAGTATGGCGGGAAAGGGGACGGGGTCCCTGCTGTGTAATACATTGTTATCGGTACGGCGGGAAAGTGGACGGGGTCCCTGCTGTATATTACAGTGTTATCGGTACGGCGGGAAATGGGACAGAGTCCCTGGTCTATATTACAGTGCTATCGATACGGCGGGACAGGGGACGGGGTCACTGCTGTATATTACAGTGTTATCGGTACGTTGGGAAAGGGGACGGGGTCCCTGCTGTATATTACAGTGTTATCGGTACGGCGGGAAAGGGGACGGGGTCCCTGCTGTATATTACAGTGTTATCAGTACGGCGAGAAATGGGACAGAGTCCCTGGTCTATATTACAGTGCTATCGATACGGCGGGATAGTGGACGGGGTCACTGCTGTATATTACAGTGTTATCGGTACGGTGGGAAAGGGGACGGGGTCCCTGCTGTATATTACAGTGTTATCGGTACGGCGGGAAAGTGGACGGGGTCCCTGCTCTATATTAGAGTGTTATCAGTACGGCGAGAAATGGGACAGAGTCCCTGGTCTATATTACAGTGCTATCGATACGGCGGGATAGGGGACGGGGTCACTGCTGTATATTACAGTGTTATCGGTACGGTGGGTAAGGGGACGGGGTCCCTGCTGTATATTACAGTGTTATCTGTACGGAGGGAAAGGGGACGGGGTCCCTGCTGTATATTACAGTGTTATCGGTACGGCGGGAAAGGGGACGGGGTCCCTGCTGTATATTACAGTGTTATCGGTACGGCGGGAAAGGGGACGTGGTCCCTGCTGTGTATTACAGTGTTATCGGTACGGCAGGAATGGGGACGGGGTCAGTGCTGGATATTACTGTGTTATCGGTACAGCGGGAAAGGGGACAGGGTCCCTGCTGTATATTACAGTGATATCGGTACAGCGGGAAAGGGGACGGGGACCCTGCTGTATATTACAGTGTTATCGGTACGGCGGGAAAGGGGACGGGGTCCCTGCTGTATATTACAGTGTTTTCGGTATGGCGGGAAAGGGGACGGTGTCCCTGCTGTATATTAAGTGTTATCGGTCCGGCGGGAAAGGGGACGGTGTCCCTGCTGTATATTACAGTGTTATCGGTACGGCGGGAAAGGGGACGGGGTCTCTGCTGTATATTACAGTGTTATCGGTACAGCAGGAAAGGGGACGGGGACCCTGCTGTATATTACAGTGTTATCGGTACGGCGGGAAAGGGGACGGGGTCCCTGCTGTATATTACAGTGTTATCGGTACGGCGGGAAAGGGGACGGGGACCCCGCTGTATATTACAGTGTTATCGGTACGGCGGGAAAGGGAACGGGGTCCCTGCTGTATATTACAGTGTTATCGGTACGGCGGGAAAGGGGACGGGGTCCCTGCTGTGTATTACAGTGTTATCGGTACAACGGGAATGGGGACAGGGTCCCTGCTGTGTATTACAGTGTTATCGGTACGGCGGGAAAGGGTACAGAGTCCCTGGTCTATGTTACATTGTTATCGGTACGGCGGGAAAGGGGACGGGGTCACTGCTGTATATTAAAGTGTTTTCGGTACGGTGGGAAAGGGGACGGGGTCCCTGCTGTATATTACAGTATTATCGGTACGGCGGGAAAGGGGACAGGGTCCCTGCTGTATAGTACAGTGTTATCGGTACGGCGGGAAAGAGGACGCAGTCGCTGCTGTATATTACAGTGTTATCGGTACGGCGGGAAAGGGGACGGGTTCCCTGCTGTATATTACAGTGTTAACGGTACGGCGGGAAAGGGAACAGGGTCCCTGCTGTATATTACAGTGTTATCGGTACGGCGGGAAAGGGGACAGGGTCCCTGCTGTATTTTACAGTGTTATCCGTACGGCAGGAAATGGGACGGGGTCCCTGCTGTATATTACAGTGCTTTCAGTACGGCGGGAAAGGGGACGCAGCCCCTGCTGTATATTACAGTGTTATCGGTACGGCGGGAAAGGGGACGGGGTCCCTGCTGTATATTACAGTGATATCGGTCCGGTGGGAAAGGGGACGGTGTCCCTGCTGTGTATTACAGTGTTATCGGTACGGCGGGAAAGGGGACGGGGTCTCTGCTGTATATTACAGTGTTATCGGTACGGCGGGAAAGGGGACGGGGTCCCTGCTGTATATTACAGTGATATCGGTACGGCGGGAATGGGGACGGTGTTCCTGCTGGATATTACAGTGTTATCAGTACAGCGGGAAAGGGGACGCAGTCGCTGCTGTAGATAACAGTGTTATCGGTACGGCGGGAAAGGGGACGGGGTCGCTGCTGTATATTACAGTGTTATCCGTACGGCGGGAAAGGGGACGGGGTCCCTGCTGTATATTACAGTGTTATCGGTACGGCGGGAAAGGGAACGGGGTCCCTGCTGTATATTACAGTGTTATCGGTACGGCGGGAAAGGGGACGGGGTCCCTGCTGTATATGACAGTGTTATAAGTACAGCGGGAAAGGGGACAGGGTCCCTGCTGTATATTACAATATTATTGGTACAGCAGGAATGGGGACGGGGTCCCTGCTGTATATTACAGTGTTATCGGTACGGCAGGAAAGGGGACGGAGTTCCTGCTGTATATTACAGTGTTATGGGGACGGCGGGAAAGGGGACGGGGTCCCTGCTGTATATTACAATGTTATCGGTACAGCGGGAAAGGGGACGGGGACCCTGAGGTACATTACAATGTTATCGGTACAGCGGGAAAGGGGACGGGGTCCATGCTGTATATTACAGTGTTATCGGTACGGCGGGAAAGGGGACGGGGTCCCTGCTGTATATTACAGTGTTATCGGTACGGCGGGAAAGTGGGCGGGGTCCCTGCTGTATATTACAGTGTTATCGGTACGGCGGGAAAGGGGACAGAGTCCCTGCTGTATATTACAGTGTTATCGGTATGGCGGGAAAGGGGACGGGGTCCCTGCTGTATATTACAGTGTTATCGGTACGGCGGGAAAGGGGACGGGGTCCCTGCTGTCTATGACATTGTTATCGGTATGGCGGGAAAGGGGACGGGGTCCCTGCTGTATATGACAGTGTAATCGGTACGGCGGGAAAGGGGACGGGGTCCCTGCTGTATATTACAGTGTTATCGGTACGGCGGGAAAGGGGACAGGGTCCCTGCTGGATATTACACTGTTATCGGTACGGCGGGAAAGGGGACAGGGTCCCTGCTGTATAATACAGAGTTATTGGTACGGCGGGAAAGGGGACGGGGTCCCTGCTGTATATTACAGCGTTATCGGTACGGCGGGAAAGGGGACAGAGTCCCTGCTGTATATTACAGTGTTATCGGTACGGCGAGAAAGGGGTTAGGGTCCCTGCTGTATATTACAGTGTTATCGGTACGGCGGGAAAGGGGATGGGGTCCCTGCTGTATATTACAGTGTTATCGGTATGCCGGGAAAGGGGACGGTGAACCTGCTGTGTATTACAGTGTTATCGGTACGGCGGGAAAGGGGACGGGGTCCCTGCTGTATATTACAGTGTTATCGGTACGGGGGGGAAAGGGGACGGGGTCCCTGCTGTATATTACAGTGTTATCGGTACAGCGGGAATGGGGCGGGGACCCCGCTGTACATTACAGTGTTATCGGTACGGCGGGAAAGGGGACGGGGACCCTGCTGTACATTACAATGTTATCGGTACGGCGGGAAAGGGGACGGGGACCCTGCTGTACATTACAATGTTATCGGTACGGCAGGAAAGGGGACAGGGTCCCTGCTGTATATTACAGTGTTATCGGTACGGCAGGAAAGGGGACAGGGTCCCTGCTGTATAATACAGTGTTATCAGCACGGCGGGAAAGGGGACGGGGTCCCTGCTGTATATGACAGTGTAATCGGTACGGCGGGAAAGGGGACGGGGTCCCTGCTGTACATTACAGTGTTATCGGTACAGCGGGAAAGGGGACGGTCTCCTTGCTGTATATTACAGTGTTATCGGTACAGCGGGAAAGGGGACGGGGTCCCTGCTGTATATTACAGTGTTATCGGTACAGCGTGAAAGGGGACGGGGTCCCTGCTGTATATTACAGTGTTATCGGTACGGCAGGAAAGGGGACAGGGTCCCTGCTGTATATGACAGTGTTATCGGTACAGCGGGAAAGGGGACGGGGTCCCTGCTGTATATTACAGTGTTATCGGTACGGCAGGAAAGGGGACAGGGTCCCTGCTGTATATGACAGTGTAATCGGTACGGCGGGAAAGGGGACGGGGTCCCTGCTGTATATTACAGTGTTATCGGTACGGCGGGAAAGGGGTCGGGGTCCCTGCTGTATATTACAGTGTTATCGGTACGGCAGGAAAGGGTACGGGGTCCCTGCTGTATATTACAGTGTTATCGGTACGGCGGGAAAGGGGACGGGGTCCCTGCTGTATATTACTGTGTTATAAGTATGGCAGGAAATGGGACAGAGTCCCTGGTCTATATTACAGTGTTATCGGTACGGCGGGATAGGGGACAGGGTCACTGCTGTATATTACAGTGTTATCGGTACGGTGGGAAAGGGGACGGGGTCCCTGGTATATATTACAGGATTATCGGTACGGCGGGAAAGGGGACAGGGTCCCTGCTGTATATTACAGTGTTATCGGTACGGCGGGAAAGGGGACAGGGTCACTGCTGTATATTAAAGTGTTTTCGGTACGGTGGGAAAGGGGACGGGGTCCCTGCTGTATATTACAGTATTATCGGTACGGCGGGAAAGGGGACAGGGTCCCTGCTGTATATTACGGTGTTATCGGTACGGCGGGAAAGGGGACGCAGTCGCTGCTGTATATTACAGTGTTATCGGTACGGCGGGAAAGGGGACGGGTTCCCTGCTGTATATTACAGTGTTATCGGTACGGCGGGAAAGGGAACGGGGTCCCTGCTGTATATTACAGTGTTATCGGTACGGCGGGAAAGGGGACGGGGTCCCTGCTGTATATTACAGTGTTATCGGTACGGCGGGAAAGGGGACGCAGTCCCTGCTGTGTAGTACAGTGTTATCGGTACGGCGGGAATTGGGACAGGGTCCCTGCTGTATATTACAGTGTTATCGGTACGGCGGGAAAGAGGACAGGGTCCCTGCTGTATTTTACAGTGTTATCCGTACGGCAGGAAATGGGACGGGGTCCCTGCTGTATAATACAGTTCTTTCGGTACAGCAGGAATGGGGACGCAGCCCCTGCTGTATTTTACAGTGTTATCGGTACGGCGGGAAAGGGGACGGGGACCCTGCTGTATATTACAGTGTTATCGGTACGGCGGGAAAGGGCACGGTGTCCCTGCTGTATGTTACAGTGTTATCGGTACGGTGGGAAACGGGACGGGGTCCCTGCTGTATATTACAGTGTTATTGGTACGGCGGGAAAGGGGACGCAGTCACTGCTGTATATTTCAGTGTTATCGGTACGGCGGGAAAGGGGACGGGGTCCCTGCTGTATATTACAGTGTTATCGGTACGGCAGGAAAGGGGACAGGGTCCCTGCTGTATATTACAGTGTTATCGGTACGGTGGGGAAGGGGAAGGGGTCCCTGGTCTATATTACAGTGTTATCGGTACGGCGGGAAAGGGGACGGGGTCCCTGCTGTATATTAGAGTGTTATCGGTACGGCGGGAATGGGGACGGGGTCCCTGCTGTATATTACAGTGTTATTGGTACGGCGGGAAAGGGGACGGGGTCCCTGCACTATATTACAGTGTTATCGGTACGGCGGGAAAGGGGACAGTGTCCCTGCTGTATATTACAGTGTTATCGGTACAGCGGGAAAGGGGATGGAGTCCCTGCTGTATATTACAGTGTTATCGGTACGGCGGGAAAGGGCACGGTGTCCCTGCTGTATGTTACAGTGTTATCGGTACGGTGGGAAAGGGGACGGGGTCCCTGCTGTATATTACAGTGTTATTGGTACGGCGGGGAAGGGGACGCAGTCCCTGCTGTATATTTCAGTGTTATCGGTACGGCAGGAAAGGGGACAGGGTCCCTGCTGTATATTACAGTGTTATCGGTACGGCAGGAAAGCGGACGGTATCCCTGCTGTATATAACAGTGTTATCGGTACGGCAGGAAAGGGGACAGGGTCCCTGCTGTATATTACAGTGTTATCGGTACGATGGGAAAGGGGACGCAGTCCCTGCTGTATATTACAGTGTTATCAGTATGGCGGGAAAGGGGACGGGGTCCCTGCTGTGTAATACATTGTTATCGGTACGGCGGGAAAGTGGACGGGGTCCCTGCTGTATATTACAGTGTTATCGGTACGGCGGGAAATGGGACAGAGTCCCTGGTCTATATTACAGTGCTATCGATACGGCGGGATAGGGGACGGGGTCACTGCTGTATATTACAGTGTTATCGGTACGTTGGGAAAGGGGACGGGGTCCCTGCTGTATATTACAGTGTTATCGGTACGGCGGGAAAGGGGACGGGGTCCCTGCTGTATATTACAGTGTTATCAGTACGGCGAGAAATGGGACAGAGTCCCTGGTCTATATTACAGTGCTATCGATACGGCGGGATAGTGGACGGGGTCACTGCTGTATATTACAGTGTTATCGGTACGGTGGGAAAGGGGACGGGGTCCCTGCTGTATATTACAGTGTTATCGGTACGGCGGGAAAGTGGACGGGGTCCCTGCTCTATATTAGAGTGTTATCAGTACGGCGAGAAATGGGACAGAGTCCCTGGTCTATATTACAGTGCTATCGATACGGCGGGATAGGGGACGGGGTCACTGCTGTATATTACAGTGTTATCGGTACGGTGGGTAAGGGGACGGGGTCCCTGCTGTATATTACAGTGTTATCTGTACGGAGGGAAAGGGGACGGGGTCCCTGCTGTATATTACAGTGTTATCGGTACGGCGGGAAAGGGGACGTGGTCCCTGCTGTATATTACAGTGTTATCGGTACGGCGGGAAAGGGGACGTGGTCCCTGCTGTGTATTACAGTGTTATCGGTACGGCAGGAATGGGGACGGGGTCAGTGCTGGATATTACTGTGTTATCGGTACAGCGGGAAAGGGGACAGGGTCCCTGCTGTATATTACAGTGTTATCGGTACAGCGGGAAAGGGGACGGGGACCCTGCTGTATATTACAGTGTTATCGGTACGGCGGGAAAGGGGACGGGGTCCCTGCTGTATATTACAGTGTTTTCGGTACGGCGGGAAAGGGGACGGTGTCCCTGCTGTATATTAAGTGTTATCGGTCCGGCGGGAAAGGGGACGGTGTCCCTGCTGTATATTACAGTGTTATCGGTACGGCGGGAAAGGGGACGGGGTCTCTGCTGTATATTACAGTGTTATCGGTACAGCAGGAAAGGGGACGGGGACCCTGCTGTATATTACAGTGTTATCGGTACGGCGGGAAAGGGGACGGGGTCCCTGCTGTATATTACAGTGTTATCGGTACGGCGGGAAAGGGGACGGGGACCCCGCTGTATATTACAGTGTTATCGGTACGGCGGGAAAGGGAATGGGGTCCCTGCTGTATATTACAGTGTTATCGGTACGGCGGGAAAGGGGACGGGGTCCCTGCTGTGTATTACAGTGTTATCGGTACAACGGGAATGGGGACAGGGTCCCTGCTGTGTATTACAGTGTTATCGGTACGGCGGGAAAGGGTACAGAGTCCCTGGTCTATGTTACAGTGTTATCGGTACGGCGGGAAAGGGGACGGGGTCCCTGCTGTATATTACAGTGTTATCGGTACGTCGGGAAAGGGGACGGTGTCCCTGCTGTATATTACAGTGTTATCGGTACGGCGGGAATGGGGACGGTGTCCCTGCTGTATATGACAGTGTTATCGGTACGGCGGGAAAGGGGACAGGGTCCCTGCTGTACATTACAGTGTTATCGATACGGCGGGAAAGGGGACGCAGTCCCTGCTGTATATTACAGTGTTATCGGTACAGCAGGAAAGGGGACAGGGTACCTGCTGTATATTATAGTGTTATCGGTACGGCGGGAAAGGGGACGGGTTCCCTGCTGTATATTACAGTGTTATCGGTACGGCGGGAAAGGGGACGGGGTACCTGCTGTATATTACAGTGTTATCGGTACGGCGGGATAGGGGACGGGGTCACTGCTGTATATTACAGTGTTATCGGTACGGTGGGTAAGGGGACGGGGTCCCTGCTGTATATTACAGTGTTATCGGTACGGCGGGAAAGGGGACGGGGTCTCTGCTGTATATTACAGTGTTATCGGTACGGCGGGAAAGGGGACGGGGTCCCTGCTGTATATTACAGTGATATCGGTACGGCGGGAATGGGGACGGTGTTCCTGCTGGATATTACAGTGTTATCAGTACAGCGGGAAAGGGGACGCAGTCGCTGCTGTAGATAACAGTGTTATCGGTACGGCGGGAAAGGGGACGGGGTCGCTGCTGTATATTACAGTGTTATCCGTACGGCGGGAAAGGGGACGGGGTCCCTGCTGTATATTACAGTGTTATCGGTATGGCGGGAAAGGGAACGGGGTCCCTGCTGTATATTACAGTGTTATCGGTACGGCGGGAAAGGGGACGGGGTCCCTGCTGTATATGACAGTGTTATAAGTACAGCGGGAAAGGGGACAGGGTCCCTGCTGTATATTACAATATTATTGGTACAGCAGGAATGGGGACGGGGTCCCTGCTGTATATTACAGTGTTATCGGTACGGCAGGAAAGGGGACGGAGTTCCTGCTGTATATTACAGCGTTATGGGGACGGCGGGAAAGGGGACGGGGTCCCTGCTGTATATTACAATGTTATCGGTACAGGGGGAAGGGGACGGGGACCCTGAGGTACATTACAATGTTATCGGTACAGCGGGAAAGGGGACGGGGTCCATGCTGTATATTACAGTGTTATCGGTACGGCGGGAAAGGGGACGGGGTCCCTGCTGTATATTACAGTGTTATCGGTACGGCGGGAAAGTGGGCGGGGTCCCTGCTGTATATTACAGTGTTATCGGTACGGCGGGAAAGGGGACAGAGTCCCTGCTGTATATTACAGTGTTATCGGTACGGCGGGAAAGGGGACGGGGTCCCTGCTGTATATGACAGTGTTATAAGTACAGCGGGAAAGGGGACAGGGTCCCTGCTGTATATTACAATATTATTGGTACAGCAGGAATGGGGACGGGGTCCCTGCTGTATATTACAGTGTTATCGGTACGGCAGGAAAGGGGACGGAGTTCCTGCTGTATATTACAGCGTTATGGGGACGGCGGGAAAGGGGACGGGGTCCCTGCTGTATATTACAATGTTATCGGTACAGCGGGAAAGGGGACGGGGACCCTGAGGTACATTACAATGTTATCGGTACAGCGGGAAAGGGGACGGGGTCCATGCTGTATATTACAGTGTTATCGGTACGGCGGGAAAGGGGACGGGGTCCCTGCTGTATATTACAGTGTTATCGGTACGGCGGGAAAGTGGGCGGGGTCCCTGCTGTATATTACAGTGTTATCGGTACGGCGGGAAAGGGGACAGAGTCCCTGCTGTATATTACAGTGTTATCGGTATGGCGGGAAAGGGGACGGGGTCCCTGCTGTATATTACAGTGTTATCGGTACGGCAGGAAAGGGGACGGGGTCCCTGCTGTCTATGACATTGTTATCGGTATGGCGGGAAAGGGGACGGGGTCCCTGCTGTATATGACAGTGTAATCGGTACGGCGGGAAAGGGGACGGGGTCCCTGCTGTATATTACAGTGTTATCGGTACGGCGGGAAAGGGGACAGGGTCCCTGCTGGATATTACACTGTTATCGGTACGGCGGGAAAGGGGACAGGGTCCCTGCTGTATAATACAGAGTTATCGGTACGGCGGGAAAGGGGACGGGGTCCCTGCTGTATATTACAGCGTTATCGGTACGGCGGGAAAGGGGACAGAGTCCCTGCTGTATATTACAGTGTTATCGGTACAGCGGGAAAGGGGACAGGGTCCCTGCTGTATATTACAATATTATTGGTACAGCAGGAATGGGGACGGGGTCCCTGCTGTATATTACAGTGTTATCGGTACGGCAGGAAAGGGGACGGAGTTCCTGCTGTATATTACAGCGTTATGGGGACGGCGGGAAAGGGGACGGGGTCCCTGCTGTATATTACAATGTTATCGGTACAGCGGGAAAGGGGACGGGGACCCTGAGGTACATTACAATGTTATCGGTACAGCGGGAAAGGGGACGGGGTCCATGCTGTATATTACAGTGTTATCGGTACGGCGGGAAAGGGGACGGGGTCCCTGCTGTATATTACAGTGTTATCGGTACGGCGGGAAAGTGGGCGGGGTCCCTGCTGTATATTACAGTGTTATCGGTACGGCGGGAAAGGGGACAGAGTCCCTGCTGTATATTACAGTGTTATCGGTATGGCGGGAAAGGGGACGGGGTCCCTGCTGTATATTACAGTGTTATCGGTACGGCGGGAAAGGGGACGGGGTCCCTGCTGTCTATGACATTGTTATCGGTATGGCGGGAAAGGGGACGGGGTCCCTGCTGTATATGACAGTGTAATCGGTACGGCGGGAAAGGGGACGGGGTCCCTGCTGTATATTACAGTGTTATCGGTACGGCGGGAAAGGGGACAGGGTCCCTGCTGGATATTACACTGTTATCGGTACGGCGGGAAAGGGGACAGGGTCCCTGCTGTATAATACAGAGTTATCGGTACGGCGGGAAAGGGGACGGGGTCCCTGCTGTATATTACAGCGTTATCGGTACGGCGGGAAAGGGGACAGAGTCCCTGCTGTATATTACAGTGTTATCGGTACGGCGAGAAAGGGGATAGGGTCCCTGCTGTATATTACAGTGTTATCGGTACGGCGGGAAAGGGGATGGGGTCCCTGCTGTATATTACAGTGTTATCGGTACGCCGGGAAAGGGGACAGTGAACCTGCTGTGTATTACAGTGTTATCGGTACGGCGGGAAAGGGGACGGGGTCCCTGCTGTATATTACAGTGTTATCGGTACGGGGGGGAAAGGGGACGGGGTCCCTGCTGTATATTACAGTGTTATCGGTACAGCGGGAATGGGGCGGGGACCCCGCTGTACATTACAGTGTTATCGGTACGGCGGGAAAGGGGACGGGGACCCTGCTGTACATTACAATGTTATCGGTACGGCGGGAAAGGGGACGGGGTCCCTGCTGTATATTACAGTGTTATCGGTACGGCAGGAAAGGGGACGGGGACCCTGCTGTACATTACAATGTTATCGGTACGGCAGGAAAGGGGACAGGGTCCCTGCTGTATATTACAGTGTTATCGGTACGGCAGGAAAGGGGACAGGGTCCCTGCTGTATAATACAGTGTTATCAGCACGGCGGGAAAGGGGACGGGGTCCCTGCTGTATATGACAGTGTAATCGGTACGGCGGGAAAGGGGACGGGGTCCCTGCTGTACATTACAGTGTTATCGGTACAGCGGGAAAGGGGACGGGCTCCTTGCTGTATATTACAGTGTTATCGGTACAGCGGGAAAGGGGACGGGGTCCCTGCTGTATATTACAGTGTTATCGGTACAGCGTGAAAGGGGACGGGGTCCCTGCTGTATATTACAGTGTTATCGGTACGGCAGGAAAGGGGACAGGGTCCCTGCTGTATATGACAGTGTAATCGGTACGGCGGGAAAGGGGACGGGGTCCCTGCTGTATATTACAGTGTTATCGGTACGGCGGGAAAGGGGTCGGGGTCCCTGCTGTATATTACAGTGTTATCGGTACGGCAGGAAAGGGTACGGGGTCCCTGCTGTATATTACAGTGTTATCGGTACGGCGGGAAAGGGGACGGGGTCCCTGCTGTATATTACTGTGTTATCGGTACGGCGGGATAGGGGACAGGGTCACTGCTGTATATTACAGTGTTATCGGTACGGTGGGAAAGGGGACGGGGTCCCTGCTATATATTACAGGATTATCGGTACGGCGGGAAAGGGGACAGGGTCCCTGCTGTATATTACAGTGTTATCGGTACGGCGGGAAAGGGGACAGGGTCACTGCTGTATATTAAAGTGTTTTCGGTACGGTGGGAAAGGGGACGGGGTCCCTGCTGTATATTACAGTATTATCGGTACGGCGGGAAAGGGGACAGGGTCCCTGCTGTATATTACGGTGTTATCGGTACGGCGGGAAAGGGGACGCAGTCGCTGCTGTATATTACAGTGTTATCGGTACGGCGGGAAAGGGAACGGGGTCCCTGCTGTATATTACAGTGTTATCGGTACGGCGGGAAAGGGGACGGGGTCCCTGCTGTATATTACAGTGTTATCGGTACGGCGGGAAAGGGGACGCAGTCCCTGCTGTGTAGTACAGTGTTATCGGTACGGCGGGAATTGGGACAGGGTCCCTGCTGTATATTACAGTGTTATCGGTACGGCGGGAAAGAGGACAGGGTCCCTGCTGTATATTACAGTGTTATCCGTACGGCAGGAAATGGGACGGGGTCCCTGCTGTATAATACAGTTCTTTCGGTACAGCAGGAATGGGGACGCAGCCCCTGCTGTATTTTACAGTGTTATCGGTACGGCGGGAAAGGGGACGGGGACCCTGCTGTATATTACAGTGTTATCGGTACGGCGGGAAAGGGCACGGTGTCCCTGCTGTATATAACAGTGTTATCGGTACGGCAGGAAAGGGGACAGGGTCCCTGCTGTATATTACAGTGTTATCGGTACGATGGGAAAGGGGACGCAGTCCCTGCTGTATATTACAGTGTTATCAGTATGGCGGGAAAGGGGACGGGGTCCCTGCTGTGTAATACATTGTTATCGGTACGGCGGGAAAGTGGACGGGGTCCCTGCTGTATATTACAGTGTTATCGGTACGGCGGGAAATGGGACAGAGTCCCTGGTCTATATTACAGTGCTATCGATACGGCGGGACAGGGGACGGGGTCACTGCTGTATATTACAGTGTTATCGGTACGTTGGGAAAGGGGACGGGGTCCCTGCTGTATATTACAGTGTTATCGGTACGGCGGGAAAGGGGACGGGGTCCCTGCTGTATATTACAGTGTTATCAGTACGGCGAGAAATGGGACAGAGTCCCTGGTCTATATTACAGTGCTATCGATACGGCGGGATAGTGGACGGGGTCACTGCTGTATATTACAGTGTTATCGGTACGGTGGGAAAGGGGACGGGGTCCCTGCTGTATATTACAGTGTTATCGGTACGGCGGGAAAGTGGACGGGGTCCCTGCTCTATATTAGAGTGTTATCAGTACGGCGAGAAATGGGACAGAGTCCCTGGTCTATATTACAGTGCTATCGATACGGCGGGATAGGGGACGGGGTCACTGCTGTATATTACAGTGTTATCGGTACGGTGGGTAAGGGGACGGGGTCCCTGCTGTATATTACAGTGTTATCTGTACGGAGGGAAAGGGGACGGGGTCCCTGCTGTATATTACAGTGTTATCGGTACGGCGGGAAAGGGGACGTGGTCCCTGCTGTGTATTACAGTGTTATCGGTACGGCAGGAATGGGGACGGGGTCAGTGCTGGATATTACTGTGTTATCGGTACAGCGGGAAAGGGGACAGGGTCCCTGCTGTATATTACAGTGATATCGGTACAGCGGGAAAGGGGACGGGGACCCTGCTGTATATTACAGTGTTATCGGTACGGCGGGAAAGGGGACGGGGTCCCTGCTGTATATTACAGTGTTTTCGGTACGGCGGGAAAGGGGACGGTGTCCCTGCTGTATATTAAGTGTTATCGGTCCGGCGGGAAAGGGGACGGTGTCCCTGCTGTATATTACAGTGTTATCGGTACGGCGGGAAAGGGGACGGGGTCTCTGCTGTATATTACAGTGTTATCGGTACAGCAGGAAAGGGGACGGGGACCCTGCTGTATATTACAGTGTTATCGGTACGGCGGGAAAGGGGACGGGGTCCCTGCTGTATATTACAGTGTTATCGGTACGGCGGGAAAGGGGACGGGGACCCCGCTGTATATTACAGTGTTATCGGTACGGCGGGAAAGGGAACGGGGTCCCTGCTGTATATTACAGTGTTATCGGTACGGCGGGAAAGGGGACGGGGTCCCTGCTGTGTATTACAGTGTTATCGGTACAACGGGAATGGGGACAGGGTCCCTGCTGTGTATTACAGTGTTATCGGTACGGCGGGAAAGGGTACAGAGTCCCTGGTCTATGTTACATTGTTATCGGTACGGCGGGAAAGGGGACGGGGTCACTGCTGTATATTAAAGTGTTTTCGGTACGGTGGGAAAGGGGACGGGGTCCCTGCTGTATATTACAGTATTATCGGTACGGCGGGAAAGGGGACAGGGTCCCTGCTGTATAGTACAGTGTTATCGGTACGGCGGGAAAGAGGACGCAGTCGCTGCTGTATATTACAGTGTTAACGGTACGGCGGGAAAGGGAACAGGGTCCCTGCTGTATATTACAGTGTTATCGGTACGGCGGGAAAGGGGACAGGGTCCCTGCTGTATTTTACAGTGTTATCCGTACGGCAGGAAATGGGACGGGGTCCCTGCTGTATATTACAGTGCTTTCAGTACGGCGGGAAAGGGGACGCAGCCCCTGCTGTATATTACAGTGTTATCGGTACGGCGGGAAAGGGGACGGGGTCCCTGCTGTATATTACAGTGATATCGGTCCGGTGGGAAAGGGGACGGTGTCCCTGCTGTGTATTACAGTGTTATCGGTACGGCGGGAAAGGGGACGGGGTCTCTGCTGTATATTACAGTGTTATCGGTACGGCGGGAAAGGGGACGGGGTCCCTGCTGTATATTACAGTGATATCGGTACGGCGGGAATGGGGACGGTGTTCCTGCTGGATATTACAGTGTTATCAGTACAGCGGGAAAGGGGACGCAGTCGCTGCTGTAGATAACAGTGTTATCGGTACGGCGGGAAAGGGGACGGGGTCGCTGCTGTATATTACAGTGTTATCCGTACGGCGGGAAAGGGGACGGGGTCCCTGCTGTATATTACAGTGTTATCGGTACGGCGGGAAAGGGAACGGGGTCCCTGCTGTATATTACAGTGTTATCGGTACGGCGGGAAAGGGGACGGGGTCCCTGCTGTATATGACAGTGTTATAAGTACAGCGGGAAAGGGGACAGGGTCCCTGCTGTATATTACAATATTATTGGTACAGCAGGAATGGGGACGGGGTCCCTGCTGTATATTACAGTGTTATCGGTACGGCAGGAAAGGGGACGGAGTTCCTGCTGTATATTACAGTGTTATGGGGACGGCGGGAAAGGGGACGGGGTCCCTGCTGTATATTACAATGTTATCGGTACAGCGGGAAAGGGGACGGGGACCCTGAGGTACATTACAATGTTATCGGTACAGCGGGAAAGGGGACGGGGTCCATGCTGTATATTACAGTGTTATCGGTACGGCGGGAAAGGGGACGGGGTCCCTGCTGTATATTACAGTGTTATCGGTACGGCGGGAAAGTGGGCGGGGTCCCTGCTGTATATTACAGTGTTATCGGTACGGCGGGAAAGGGGACAGAGTCCCTGCTGTATATTACAGTGTTATCGGTATGGCGGGAAAGGGGACGGGGTCCCTGCTGTATATTACAGTGTTATCGGTACGGCGGGAAAGGGGACGGGGTCCCTGCTGTCTATGACATTGTTATCGGTATGGCGGGAAAGGGGACGGGGTCCCTGCTGTATATGACAGTGTAATCGGTACGGCGGGAAAGGGGACGGGGTCCCTGCTGTATATTACAGTGTTATCGGTACGGCGGGAAAGGGGACAGGGTCCCTGCTGGATATTACACTGTTATCGGTACGGCGGGAAAGGGGACAGGGTCCCTGCTGTATAATACAGAGTTATCGGTACGGCGGGAAAGGGGACGGGGTCCCTGCTGTATATTACAGCGTTATCGGTACGGCGGGAAAGGGGACAGAGTCCCTGCTGTATATTACAGTGTTATCGGTACGGCGAGAAAGGGGTTAGGGTCCCTGCTGTATATTACAGTGTTATCGGTACGGCGGGAAAGGGGATGGGGTCCCTGCTGTATATTACAGTGTTATCGGTACGCCGGGAAAGGGGACGGTGAACCTGCTGTGTATTACAGTGTTATCGGTACGGCGGGAAAGGGGACGGGGTCCCTGCTGTATATTACAGTGTTATCGGTACGGGGGGGAAAGGGGACGGGGTCCCTGCTGTATATTACAGTGTTATCGGTACAGCGGGAATGGGGCGGGGACCCCGCTGTACATTACAGTGTTATCGGTACGGCGGGAAAGGGGACGGGGACCCTGCTGTACATTACAATGTTATCGGTACGGCGGGAAAGGGGACGGGGACCCTGCTGTACATTACAATGTTATCGGTACGGCAGGAAAGGGGACAGGGTCCCTGCTGTATATTACAGTGTTATCGGTACGGCAGGAAAGGGGACAGGGTCCCTGCTGTATAATACAGTGTTATCAGCACGGCGGGAAAGGGGACGGGGTCCCTGCTGTATATGACAGTGTAATCGGTACGGCGGGAAAGGGGACGGGGTCCCTGCTGTACATTACAGTGTTATCGGTACAGCGGGAAAGGGGACGGTCTCCTTGCTGTATATTACAGTGTTATCGGTACAGCGGGAAAGGGGACGGGGTCCCTGCTGTATATTACAGTGTTATCGGTACAGCGTGAAAGGGGACGGGGTCCCTGCTGTATATTACAGTGTTATCGGTACGGCAGGAAAGGGGACAGGGTCCCTGCTGTATATGACAGTGTAATCGGTACGGCGGGAAAGGGGACGGGGTCCCTGCTGTATATTACAGTGTTATCGGTACGGCGGGAAAGGGGTCGGGGTCCCTGCTGTATATTACAGTGTTATCGGTACGGCAGGAAAGGGTACGGGGTCCCTGCTGTATATTACAGTGTTATCGGTACGGCGGGAAAGGGGACGGGGTCCCTGCTGTATATTACTGTGTTATAAGTATGGCAGGAAATGGGACAGAGTCCCTGGTCTATATTACAGTGTTATCGGTACGGCGGGATAGGGGACAGGGTCACTGCTGTATATTACAGTGTTATCGGTACGGTGGGAAAGGGGACGGGGTCCCTGGTATATATTACAGGATTATCGGTACGGCGGGAAAGGGGACAGGGTCCCTGCTGTATATTACAGTGTTATCGGTACGGCGGGAAAGGGGACAGGGTCACTGCTGTATATTAAAGTGTTTTCGGTACGGTGGGAAAGGGGACGGGGTCCCTGCTGTATATTACAGTATTATCGGTACGGCGGGAAAGGGGACAGGGTCCCTGCTGTATATTACGGTGTTATCGGTACGGCGGGAAAGGGGACGCAGTCGCTGCTGTATATTACAGTGTTATCGGTACGGCGGGAAAGGGGTCGGGTTCCCTGCTGTATATTACAGTGTTATCGGTACGGCGGGAAAGGGAACGGGGTCCCTGCTGTATATTACAGTGTTATCGGTACGGCGGGAAAGGGGACGGGGTCCCTGCTGTATATTACAGTGTTATCGGTACGGCGGGAAAGGGGACGCAGTCCCTGCTGTGTAGTACAGTGTTATCGGTACGGCGGGAATTGGGACAGGGTCCCTGCTGTATATTACAGTGTTATCGGTACGGCGGGAAAGAGGACAGGGTCCCTGCTGTATTTTACAGTGTTATCCGTACGGCAGGAAATGGGACGGGGTCCCTGCTGTATAATACAGTTCTTTCGGTACAGCAGGAATGGGGACGCAGCCCCTGCTGTATTTTACAGTGTTATCGGTACGGCGGGAAAGGGGACGGGGACCCTGCTGTATATTACAGTGTTATCGGTACGGCGGGAAAGGGCACGGTGTCCCTGCTGTATGTTACAGTGTTATCGGTACGGTGGGAAACGGGACGGGGTCCCTGCTGTATATTACAGTGTTATTGGTACGGCGGGAAAGGGGACGCAGTCACTGCTGTATATTTCAGTGTTATCGGTACGGCGGGAAAGGGGACGGGGTCCCTGCTGTATATTACAGTGTTATCGGTACGGCAGGAAAGGGGACAGGGTCCCTGCTGTATATTACAGTGTTATCGGTACGGTGGGGAAGGGGAAGGGGTCCCTGGTCTATATTACAGTGTTATCGGTACGGCGGGAAAGGGGACGGGGTCCCTGCTGTATATTAGAGTGTTATCGGTACGGCGGGAATGGGGACGGGGTCCCTGCTGTATATTACAGTGTTATTGGTACGGCGGGAAAGGGGACGGGGTCCCTGCACTATATTACAGTGTTATCGGTACGGCGGGAAAGGGGACAGTGTCCCTGCTGTATATTACAGTGTTATCGGTACAGCGGGAAAGGGGATGGAGTCCCTGCTGTATATTACAGTGTTATCGGTACGGCGGGAAAGGGCACGGTGTCCCTGCTGTATGTTACAGTGTTATCGGTACGGTGGGAAAGGGGACGGGGTCCCTGCTGTATATTACAGTGTTATTGGTACGGCGGGGAAGGGGACGCAGTCCCTGCTGTATATTTCAGTGTTATCGGTACGGCAGGAAAGGGGACAGGGTCCCTGCTGTATATTACAGTGTTATCGGTACGGCAGGAAAGCGGACGGTATCCCTGCTGTATATAACAGTGTTATCGGTACGGCAGGAAAGGGGACAGGGTCCCTGCTGTATATTACAGTGTTATCGGTACGATGGGAAAGGGGACGCAGTCCCTGCTGTATATTACAGTGTTATCAGTATGGCGGGAAAGGGGACGGGGTCCCTGCTGTGTAATACATTGTTATCGGTACGGCGGGAAAGTGGACGGGGTCCCTGCTGTATATTACAGTGTTATCGGTACGGCGGGAAATGGGACAGAGTCCCTGGTCTATATTACAGTGCTATCGATACGGCGGGATAGGGGACGGGGTCACTGCTGTATATTACAGTGTTATCGGTACGTTGGGAAAGGGGACGGGGTCCCTGCTGTATATTACAGTGTTATCGGTACGGCGGGAAAGGGGACGGGGTCCCTGCTGTATATTACAGTGTTATCAGTACGGCGAGAAATGGGACAGAGTCCCTGGTCTATATTACAGTGCTATCGATACGGCGGGATAGTGGACGGGGTCACTGCTGTATATTACAGTGTTATCGGTACGGTGGGAAAGGGGACGGGGTCCCTGCTGTATATTACAGTGTTATCGGTACGGCGGGAAAGTGGACGGGGTCCCTGCTCTATATTAGAGTGTTATCAGTACGGCGAGAAATGGGACAGAGTCCCTGCTGTATATTACAGTGCTATCGATACGGAGGGAAAGGGGACGGGGTCCCTGCTGTATATTACAGTGTTATCGGTACGGCGGGAAAGGGGACGTGGTCCCTGCTGTATATTACAGTGTTATCGGTACGGCGGGAAAGGGGACGTGGTCCCTGCTGTGTATTACAGTGTTATCGGTACGGCAGGAATGGGGACGGGGTCAGTGCTGGATATTACTGTGTTATCGGTACAGCGGGAAAGGGGACAGGGTCCCTGCTGTATATTACAGTGATATCGGTACAGCGGGAAAGGGGACGGGGACCCTGCTGTATATTACAGTGTTATCGGTACGGCGGGAAAGGGGACGGGGTCCCTGCTGTATATTACAGTGTTTTCGGTACGGCGGGAAAGGGGACGGTGTCCCTGCTGTATATTAAGTGTTATCGGTCCGGCGGGAAAGGGGACGGTGTCCCTGCTGTATATTACAGTGTTATCGGTACGGCGGGAAAGGGGACGGGGTCTCTGCTGTATATTACAGTGTTATCGGTACAGCAGGAAAGGGGACGGGGACCCTGCTGTATATTACAGTGCTATCGGTACGGCGGGAAAGGGGACGGGGTCCCTGCTGTATATTACAGTGTTATCGGTACGGCGGGAAAGGGGACGGGGTCCCCGCTGTATATTACAGTGTTATCGGTACGGCGGGAAAGGGAATGGGGTCCCTGCTGTATATTACAGTGTTATCGGTACGGCGGGAAAGGGGACGGGGTCCCTGCTGTGTATTACAGTGTTATCGGTACAACGGGAATGGGGACAGGGTCCCTGCTGTGTATTACAGTGTTATCGGTACGGCGGGAAAGGGTACAGAGTCCCTGGTCTATGTTACAGTGTTATCGGTACGGCGGGAAAGGGGACGGGGTCCCTGCTGTATATTACAGTGTTATCGGTACGTCGGGAAAGGGGACGGTGTCCCTGCTGTATATTACAGTGTTATCGGTACGGCGGGAATGGGGACGGTGTCCCTGCTGTATATGACAGTGTTATCGGTACGGCGGGAAAGGGGACAGGGTCCCTGCTGTACATTACAGTGTTATCGATACGGCGGGAAAGGGGACGCAGTCCCTGCTGTATATTACAGTGTTATCGGTACAGCAGGAAAGGGGACAGGGTACCTGCTGTATATTATAGTGTTATCGGTACGGCGGGAAAGGGGACGGGTTCCCTGCTGTATATTACAGTGTTATCGGTACGGCGGGAAAGGGGACGGGGTACCTGCTGTATATTACAGTGTTATCGGTACGGCGGGATAGGGGACGGGGTCACTGCTGTATATTACAGTGTTATCGGTCCGGCGGGAAAGGGGACGGGGTCCCTGCTGTATATTACAGTGTTATCAGTACGGCGGGAAAGGGGACGGGGTCCCTGCTGTATATTACAGTGATATCGGTACAGCGGGAAAGGGGACAGTGTCCCTGCTGTATATTACAGTGTTATCGGTACAGCGGGAAAGGGGACGGAGTCCCTGCTGTATATTACAGTGTTATTGGTTCGGCGGGAAAGGGGACGGGGCCCCTGCTGTATATTACAGTGTTATCGGTATGGCGGGAAAGGGGACGGGGTCCCTGCTGCGTAATACATTGTTATCGGTACGGTGGGAAAGTGGACGGGGTCCCTGCTCTATATTACAGTGTTATCAGTACGGCGAGAAATGGGACAGAGTCCCTGGTCTATATTACAGTGTTATCGATACGGCGGGATAGGGGTCGGGGTCACTGCTGTATATTACAGTGTTATCGGTACGGCGGGAAAGGGGACGGGTTCCCTGCTGTATATTACAGTGTTATCGGTACGGCGGGAAAGGGCACAAGGTCCCTGCTGTATATTACAGTGTTATCGGTACGGCGGGAAAGGGGACAAGGTCCCTGCTGTATATTACAGTGTTATCGGTACGGCGGGAATGGGGACGGGGTCCCTGCTGTATATTACAGTGTTATCAGTACGGCAGGAATGGGGACGGGGTCCCTGCTGTATATTACAGTGTTATCGGTACGGCGGGAAAGGTAATGGGGTCCCTGCTCTATATTACAGTGTTATCGGTACGGCGGGAAAGGGGACAAGGTCCCTGCTGTATATTACAGTGTTATCGGTACGCCGGGAAAGGGGACGGGGTCACTGCTGTATATTACAGTGTTATCGGTACGGCGGGAATGGGGACGGGGTCCCTGCTGTATATTACAGTGTTATCGGTACGGCAGGAAAGGGGACGGGGTCACTGCTGTATATTACAGTGTTATCGGTACGGCGGGAAAGGGGACGCAGTCCCTGCTGTATAATACAGTGTTATCGGTACGGCGGGAAAGGGGACAGGGTCCCTGCTGTATATTACAGTGTTATCGGTACGGCAGGAATGGGGACGGGGTCCCTGCTGTATATTACAGTGTTATCGGTACGGCAGGAATGGGGACGGGGTCCCTGCTGTATATTACAGTGTTATCGGTACGGCGGGAATGGGGACGAAGTCCCTGCTGTATATTACAGTGTTATCGGTACGGCGGGAAAGGGGACGGGGTCACTGCTGTATATTACAGTGTTATCGGTACGGCGGGAAAAGGGACGGGGTCCCTGCTGTATATTACAGTGTTATCGGTACGGCGGGAAAGGGGACAGGGTCCCTGCTTTATATTACAGTGTTATCGGGACGGCGGGAAAGGGGGCGGGGACCCTGCTGTATATTACAGTGTTATCGGTACGGCGGGAAAGGGGACGGGGTCCCTGCTGTATATTACAGTGTTATCGGTATGGCGGGAAAGGGGACGGTGTCCCTGCTGTATATTACAGTGTTATCGGTACGGCGGGAAAGGGGATGGGGTCACTGCTGTATATTACAGTGTTATCGGTACAGCGGGAAAGGGGACGGGGTCCCTGCTGTATATTACAGTGTTATCGGTACGGCGGGAAAGGGGACGGGGTCCCTGCTGTATATTACAGTGTTATCGGTATGGCGGGAAAGGGAACGGGGTGCCTGCTGTATATTACAGTGTTATCGGTACGGCGGGAATGGGGACGAAGTCCCTGCTGTATATTACAGTGTTATCGGTACGGCGGGAATGGGGACGAAGTCCCTGCTGTATATTACAGTGTTATCGGTACGGCGGGAATGGGGACGAAGTCCCTGCTGTATATTACCGTGTTATCGTTACGGCGGGAATGGGGACGAAGTCCCTGCTGTATATTACAGTGTTATCGGTACGGCGGGAAAGGGAACGGGGTCACTGCTGTATATTACAGTGTTATCGGTACGGCGGGAAAGGGGACGCAGTCCCTGCTGTATAATACAGTGTTATCGGTACGGCGGGAAAGGGGACAGGGACCCTGCTGTATATACAGTGTTATCCGTACTGCAAGAAAAGTCTCTGCTGGCAAAAACACCCAACAAAACTACAGACTCCCATTTTTGTTTAAAGTTGGAGCATTTTAGTGCAATATGTTGCAGCAAGGAACTTATATTCAGAAATGGATACTTCAGACGATGATGTCGCTGTGCCAGTCCTGTGCAACATTAAAGTTTTAACTGGAAGTTGTTGGAGTGTTAATCTTGTACTTGATGGACACAAGATGTGTTTTAGCTGGATACTGGAGTCGGAGTTTCGGTTCTTTCTGACACTGGACCATAGTTGGAGCAGATCTTTTTCAGCCCGCTGCAACCTCCCTGATCCAAGAGGCATACGACTCAAAGCTATTAGACAGACAACCATTATACTGCAAAATAAATGGAGAAACATCACAGAAAACTTATAAACAACACCAAGCCAGGACTGGTGGCTATTAACTTGAAGAGCTGAACAGATTTACCCTAAATTTACAAAGTGATGGAATTGGAAAACCAAGAGAACCCAAAAGGTTTTAGAGTTGAGTTTACACAATGTTCAATGGTCTTGGGAAGCTAAAAACAGCTTATCACCTCCTCTTACATCCTGAAGCAAAGCCTCTATGTTTGTTTACACCAAGAAAAGTCCCTCAACCACATTTGCAAGAGGTAAAACAGGAAGTCACCTCAATGTTGCAACAAGACATTATTTCACCTGTGACAAAACTTGCAAGTTCGCGTCCAGGTCTGGTTCCAGGATAGCAATTGAATGGATTCCTAAGAATCTGTGGATATGTCATGCAGTTGAACAAAGTCATTGAAAGAGAGATTCAAAGCTGGAAAAGAATGAAATTTTCACTAAGCTGAACGCGAATAGCAGCTTTTGACAATTAGCATTGGGGAAATTATTTACATTACTTATGAAAGTTTATTACACCATTTGGGAGATATTATTTTAACTGATTACCCTTTGGCTCCAAATTTGCACCAGACATGTTTCAATGTCAGGTACCAGGTAGACTTGAGACTTGAAAGAAGTCTCTAAAATTATGAGACGCACAGATGGGGTTGACAGCCAGAATCCTTTTTCCCAGAGTTGCAATGTCTCTGCATGCATCTCAGGCGTGAGGGGGCAAGTTCAAAGGAGATGTGAGGGGCATGGCTTTTACACAGAGTGTGGTAGGAATGTGGACCGCTCTGCTGGCAGTGGTGGTGGAGTCAGTTACGATGGGGTGTTTAACAGACTTTTAGGTAAACACATGGATATGCAAAGAGTGGAAGGATATGGACCAAAGGAAGGCAGAAGGGATTACCTTAATTTGGCGTTATGTTCAGCACAACATCATGGGCCAACTGGCCTGTACCAGTCCTGTATTGTTCTGTGTTCTATGTATCCTGGAACAACGGAGGGGATTAAATTGCCACACGCATGACATTCTAATCAATGGATCCATTAGGACCATGCGACAGTGGTGCTGCACTTCCACAAGAAGCAGCATGAACAGACGAGATATTCTAACCCTTTAGTTGTATTAACTTGGAATGGTTAAACACCAACCCTGCAGGGGATGGCTGAAGAGACAGTCTCTCATTATCATTCTCTCTTTCGTCATTCTATTTGAATTTCCTTGACTCTGTCCAGGTGTTACATTCCACAAACTCATACAGGACTCTGCCACACAGCCCCCTGAATAGACACCTACTGCCATGATTAGATTAGATTCCCTTCGGCCCAACAAGTCCACACCGACCCTCCGAAGAGTAACCCAACCAGACCCATTTCCCTCTGACTAATCCACCTAACGCTACGGGCAATTTCCCATGGCCAATTCATCTAACCTGCACGTCTTTGGACTGTGGGAGGAAACCGGAGCACCTGGAGGAAACCCAGCAGACACGGGGAGAACGTGCAAACTCCACACAGTCAGTCGCCCGAGGCTGGAATCGAACCTGTGTCCCTGGTGCTGTGAGGCAACAGTGCTAACCACTGAGCCACTGTGCTGACCATTTCGTTTTTCCCCAGAGTTAATCAGGTGGACCTAGGTCTTTGCTTGTTAGAATTCTTTCTGTTCAGCTTTTCTTGTTTTTTGTTTCTTGTCTTTTCAGTGACGCCAAGAGAAGAAGAGAAAATGATGTTTGCTGGCTCTGAAGGACTCTGCAGCTCTCTCGGATGCCCTGAAATTACAGATTTGTAACTACCACTTTACCCCTACTTGGATGCTCACAACATTATAACGTAAAATTCAAACAAATTTATCAATAACAACATTCCATGTTGTGTACAAAAATCAACAAAATGGAAGTTGTGTATTTCCTTCTATGTACCTACACCTGGGTCAGTGTTGTCCCAGTGGCTGCAGTACAAAGGAATTACCCAAAAACACACATTGCGCCATCTGCAGCTTGAAGAAGTTGTAGATTATACAGAAGTCTCTTGCGCTATCCCTCTTCCCCTTCCTCACTCCCCCCTTCTTAGTGTAAAGCTCTCTCTCCAATCCTGACTTCACCAAGACGCTAATCCCAGTCCTGTGTTTTAGTTGAGCCTAACACATGAGTTGTAATTCCTGTCTCCTGCACCATTCCTTCAGACTTTCAGGCATTGGAATACACAGTTTGTTTGAACCCTTGCTATGTTTGCCTCAGTCTAGAGTTTATCACTAATGCTTATTAACCTATCTCCTCAATATCTCATTGCTAGTTCTTTCAGTGTCATTCATTCCTATGGGGATCAGTACCGCTGGACTGCCCCATTCACACTCCAATTTCTCTCAGCTATGAGGAAATAGCTTTATTGAAAACAACAAATGCTGGAGATCACAGTGGGTCCCACAGCATCTATGAAGAGAGAGCAAGCTAACGTTTCATCCTGTGTAGCTAAATTGACCTCAATCTCCAAGCCACAGAAGGGGAGAAATCATCTAGAAGGTTCAAGTTAAAGGACATAGTCACCAAGTATCTTTTCTAGGCAATAAATGGAGGCAATCTCCTCAAATAACAGACAGTTGGAGCTGTTTCCCATTCGTAGAGGGCCACGAATCAAATTAATATCCCAAGGTTTCTCAACAGAGGTAATGTTAAACAAAATTTGACACCAAGGAATGTCAAGAGATATTTGGAAAAGCGAGCAAGGAGATACAAGTGGAGAAGTGTAAGGAGACAAGGCCAGAGTTTAGGGATTTGACCGTAGAAGATACAAACACAAACAATAAACACCAAAGTGCTCACAAGGCCAGGAACAGAGGAGACAAAAACAGACATTATTGGAAAGGCTCAGCAGGTCTGGCAGCACCTGTGGAGAGAAATCAGAGCTAACGTTTCGGGTCTCAGGGTTCTGAGGAAGGGTCGCTCGACCCAAAATATTGACTCTGCTTCTCCACAGCTGCTGCCAGACCTGCCGAGCGTTTTGCTGCAATTTCTGTTTTTTGTTTCCAATTACCAGCATCCGCAGTTCTTTCAAGTTTTATTCGGGAGTAGAGGAACGCAGATACATTGGATTGTTGTGGTGTTAGAGGGGATTACAGCCAAGAAAAGGTTTGAAAATAATGAAAGCCCATGGCCAGAGACATACACGTTCCCCAGTAGAACATCAAATAATGATGTCTAGACCAAAGAACTTAAGTATGATACCGCAAAGCACTGACAATACTTCAATCAGAAACACGCCTTCAGGGCTCAGGTGCTTGAACTGACAGTAGAAATGATGCAATAGGTGCCGTGGTAGTGTCCTTACATTTGAGCCAGGAGGCCTAGGTTCAAGTTCCAACTGTTCCAGAGGTGTGTAATTATATCTTTGAATATATGAAGAGAGAGCAAGCTAACGTTTCAGCCTGTGTAGCTAAATTGACCTCAATCTCCAAGCCACAGAAGGGGAGAAATCATCTAGAAGGTTCAAGTTAAAGGACATAGTCACCAAGTAGAAAATACCTCAGTGAGTCAGTTACTGCTTCCCTATTGGGCACACACGTGGCAGGAATGGCTGTAAAACTGAATGTAGCATACAAAGGGGTTAAACTGCCGAGTGAGTGGAAGCAGCACATATCCAAGACATGGGCCTGCACATTTCTGAGTAAAGGTGACCGAGAGAGAGAGGAACTAAATGTCTTTAATAATCCTGATTTCAGAGAATACAGTTTCCAACAAAGCCACATTCAACCAGAGACTTCCTGCAAAGAGCAGAACTTGGAGTGTGGGCGGCTGAACAAAGAGGAAGACTGGAAGGTGAAGCTCACTGCGATAAACAGCAGCTTTGGTGTGTGGTCCCATTGATATGTCAGGTTAGCTGGATCACAAAACTCCAGCAAAGAACAATGCTGAACTGAGAGTCTGGTGTTTTTCTTCATATACGGTACTCAATTAGCCTGTCAAGTGTGTTTGTTTACACTCACCTAGCTGGTATGTGCGTGTATTTATAGTTTAGATCAGAGTGGCGCTGGAAAAGCACAGCAGGTCAGGCAGCATCTGAGGAGCAGGAGAATCGACGTTTCGGGCAAAAGCCCTTCATCAGGAATGGAGGCAGGTAGCCTCCAGGGTGGAGAAATAAATGGAGGCATTGGGCTGGGGAGAAGGTAGCAAAGAGTACAATAGGTGAAGGGGGTGGGGATGGAGGTGATAGGTCAGGGAGGAGGATGGGGGAAGGTAGCATAGAGTACAATAGGTGAATGGGGGTGGGGATAGAGGTGATAGGTCAGGGAGGAGGGTGGGGGAAGGTAGCATAGAGTACAATAGGTGAATGGGGGTGGGGATAGAGGTGATAGGTCTGAGGGGAGGCTGGAGTGGATAGGTGGGAAGGGAGATTGGCAGGTAGGACAGGTCATGAGGACGGTGCTGAGCTGGAAGGTTGGAACTGGGGTAAGGTGGGGGGAGGGGAAATGAGGAAACTGGTGAAGTCCACATTGATGCCCTGGGGTTGAAGTGTTCCGAGGCGGAAGACAAGGCGTTCTTCCTCCAGGCGTCTGGTGGTGAGGGAGCGGCGGTGAAGGAGGCCCATGTCCTCGGCAGAGTGGGAGGGGGAGTTGAAATATTGGGCCACGGGGCAGTTTGGTTGATTGGTGCGGGTGTCCCAGAAATGTTCCCTAAAGCTCTCTGCTAGGAGGCATCCAGTCTCCCCAATGTATAGGAGACCGCATCGGGAGCAATGGATACAATAAATGACATTGGTGGATGTGCAGATAAGACATTGATGGATGTGGAAGGCTCCTTTGGGGCCTTGGATGGAGGTGAGGGAGGAGGTGTGGGTGCAGGTTTTGCAATTCCTGCGGTGGCAGGGGAAGGTACCAGGACGGGAGGGTGGTTTGTTGGGGGGGCATTGACCTGACCAGGTAGTCACAGAGAGAATGGTCTTTGCAGAAAGCATGACAAGCCTGATGTACAGTTTCAACTGCTCACAAAAAGTGGTCCCTCTGTGTATTAAACATGCTGGGGACTATATTATTAATGTATGACAGCATTAAATTCCAGGAGACAGTTTGTGGTTTATATAAATGATTCAGACTTGAAAGTAGGAAGGCTGATCAGTACATTTGCAAGATAATATAAAAATTGGTGTAGTAGTAGATAGTGGGGAGGAGAGCCTTAGATGACAGGAGGATATAGAGGGACAGGTCAGATGGGCTGATCAGTGGCAAATGGAATTCAGTTGGATAAATGTGAGGTGATGGCCAGGACAAACAAGGCAAGAGAATACATGAAGACCCTGGGAAGCACTGAGCATAGACGGACCTCGGTATGCATGTACACCAGTCCCTTAAGGATTCAGGACAGGTGCATAATGCAGTTAAGGTGACATATGGTATACTTGCCTTTAATAGTGGAAATTATGCCAGAACTGTATAAAACATTGGTTAGACTACTAGTTCTGGTACAGTTCTGGAATCCATATTATAGGAGGGATGTGATTGCATTGGAGAGGGTGCAGAGGAGATTTACCAGGGTGTTGCCTGGGCTGGAGAGTTTTAGCTATGCAGTGAGATCAGACAGACTGGGCTTATTTACTTTTGAACAGAGGAGAGTGAGAGGTGACGTGATTGAGATGTATAAAATAATGAAATGTATAGATCGGGTAGACAGGAAGAAATGTTTCCCCTTGATCAATGGGCTGATTGCATCGATCTAAGATAAAGGGGAGAGGTTTTAAAGGAGGTGTGAGGGAAAACATTTTCACCCAGAGGGTGGAGAGGATCTGGGACTCACTGCCTGTGAGAGTGCTAGAGGCAGAAACCCTCATAACACTTACAAAGTATTTGGATGTGCAGTTGCAGTGCCAAGGCTATGGACCAGTGCTGGAAAAAGTGATGACAGTAGTTAGCTGGTTGTCTTTGTGATAAGCCAAAGGGCCTTTTTCTCTGACTCTGCGACTAGAATTCCTGCATCCCGACGGATGCCAGAGTTATGGAAGCTCTGCGGCTACTTTATTCTCGGCTCTCCGCACCAGGACTGGTGCTAACCTGGGTATGAACTGTGATCCCTGGATCAGAGTCTTCAGGGAGTTGGAGTTGGAGCTTACATTGTCATGAAACCACTTACTGCTGAACACGTGCTAAGCTGCATGACTAACCTCATTCCCAATCATGCTATTGAGAGAGCCAGACATGCACTTAAGGTGAGGTGGTTTTGTCTTACTTCTGCTACAGTACATTTTGTGGAAGTTCTGTGGCTTTCTCTGGGAGGTCTGTTCCATTCAAGCATTTGGTTGCCAAATCTGAAAGGTATGAGGGATTGTGGTCACAGTGCCTTGGAGACTGATGCACATACATCACATCTGGCAGAGGCAGCAGACCACAAAAAGGCTGCGGAGGGAGATGGAGAAGAGTAAAGAGTCAGGAGAAAGGAGGATGGTGAAAGCAGAGGAGGAAAAGCAGCTAGAAGGTGATGGGTGGCTACAAATAGGACATTTTAAAAAAGGATAGGTTGATATGATAAAGAAATGAATCATATCAGCCCCTAAATGACTGTGTGTAATTGTGAGTAAAAGTTATGGTGAGTTTACAAAATTGAAATTTTTAACATTCAGAACAATAGCAACCAGGTTTGACCAGCGAGATGAGAATCTGGTGAGAAGCACTTTCTGCACCCATTTACAAGCTATTGGAGCCCAATGTCACTCAGTGATGTGCAGTTTGCCGTTCTCCCATGTGACAGACAGAACTTAGACAGTGACAATGATCATTAACATCATTGTGGCACATCTCTGACCCACTTAGAATACAGGTCTCCACTTCACTTCAGACCGAATTGACATGTTTTTTTTTTATTGGAATGCTGTTGCCAGCACACTTGCCTCGACCAGGCACAAGCACCCAGCTCATGAGCTGATATCCCTCCACTGGCTTGCCTTTTTGTGCTTTAGGTTTCCATTCAGAAACTAAAGGCTCACTGTAGTTGCGTCTTGCCCTGCTTTTTAGCACAGACACAAAGCCAGGCAGCTTGTTATCGTTGTCAGTAATGATCAGTCAGACAGGAGGATAGGTTACTGCTCGGCTCAGTGCTAAGTCAGTCTCACACCTACAGCATGGTCCAGTAGCTTGCACATGCTTCAAACGATTGGCTGTGTCTCCAGGTCTAAGGGGAGTAGTCCTCAGTCAAGTCAAAGGGAATCCCCATCAAGAACAGCATCCAATCAAAGTCCAAGGGATTAGATTAGATTAGATTCCCTACAGCCTGGAAACAGGCCCTTTGGCCCAACAAGTCCACACCGACCGTCCAAAGAGTAAGCCACCCAGATCCATTCCCCTACTCCCTACTAGCGCACCTATCACTATGGGCAATTTAGTATGCACATCCTTGGACTGTGGGAGGAAACCAGAGCACCCGGAGGAAACCCATGAAGACACGGGGAGAATGTGCAAACTCCATGCAGACAGTCGCCCCGAGGCTAGAATGGGACCCTGGCGCTGCGAAGCAGCAATGCTAACCACCAAACCACAATGCCGCCCCTGATCCACTGTGCTGCCCCAATGAGCCACTGTGCCGATTAGACAGGGTCAGACAGCCGCTTGGGGTGACGACGGTAAGGGGTCCATACCATGACAGTCGGGAAGTGGGCCACAGTCAATTCTGCCCGTCCCGTGTCACCAAACTCAGGGATTCACAGTAAGTCAGTTGGGGAGCTGCACTGACGTCAGTCAGGGATCTGCTCACTTCTCAGCTGGAGGTGCTGGGGCTTTCAGTCAGGGGAGGTAGGCCACAATCAGTCCTGGGGATCACTCAATGATAGTGGGTGGGCAAGGGTTGGGAGGGGGCGTTGGTATCGGGGCCACTGCTGTAGCAGAGAAGTTGAGGGAATTAATTGTGAGGGTTGGATGCAGCACACCAGGATGGAGAGGGATCAATATTTATACACAGGGTGGGGGGGACACTCAACATACAAGGTGGGAAACAATAGTGCATTGGAGGACATGGGTTACTGTGAGGGGTTGGAGGTATCGACTGGTACAGCCATCCTGGATTCAATGGGGGGAGTTAGTGCAAACTAATGACTGGCACCGCTAAGCAGTGGGGCCTGGGCCTAGGAGTAAATGCGGGCGATAAATCTAGAAATAAAGGAGTTGAGGTGTCAATGTGTGTTTGCTCAGTGCTTATGGGATTGACGGGGAGTACAAGGAGGAAAGGAACATGAGGGTTCAGGGGAGAATTGATAAGTTTGTGACACTCTAACAGATAAGACCTGTGTTAACAAAAACACAAACTGTGGGGGGAAACGCAGAGTTAATGTTTTAGGTCAGTCCCTCTTCATCAGAACTCCCTTCCATCCTCATGTGAATCGCAAGTGTGCGCAGAAATTGGAAATGGTTGCAACCACACCTGGGCTGGACAGAGTAAGTATTTTTTTTTCCTGCTCAGCCTGCAGGCTGCTCCTGTGAGTGATGTAAAGCCCACTACATGTTAAAGACATTTGTAAATCACAGTTACATGCATGTGAAGATACACACGATGTCCAACTGTGTGAGATACAGATCCTCGTCATATATAATCTTGATCTTGGTCATTATAACATGATCGAGTCAGAAATAGTCACAGGCAACCCTACGATGAGCAACTGTAAGCCCCAATTCACGAAGACAATGTAAGATCTGACAGTTTGCACAGGGGCACTGAGCTGATTTCCCCTTAACTTGAACTGTATGTACCCACCAACATACTCTTATAAGCAATGCTACATTTCTTGAGTGGGGGAGCAAGGTTTAGTAACCTGACGGAACATACAACTGTGTTTGTGAGATATAGCTAGTGCTGCCGTCAGCGAAACGAGGTCCTGATGTCAAAGGTCCATTTGGAGATATTCTGAGACCCTCCATGTCCCACTGCACAGAGGACGACACTAAACTATTAATTGTGAGTGAGGTAATTGCAGAGTGCTCACATTACCAAGCAGCTGCTCTGTTTTCGATATTCTCCGCACAGATGCAATCCAACTGTTACCAGTTGACCCGAGCCATAGCAGTGGTTGTCAGTGATGCTCCAAAGGTGCAGAGAAATAGAGGAACAATAGAGGTGCCAGCAAGCCCAGAGCCAGCAACAACCCGCCCAGTGGCTGTGGACAGCTTGCATATGAAGAGATTACAGCTGATTGGATGTGTGGAGGAAGCACAGAGCCTGTCTTCCTCGATGTCATTTCCTCCGGGTGAGCAAGGTGCAGTGCCATCACAGACTGAAGTTGTCCTGGGGCAGTTGCAGAACTATGCCAACTGCTGGGGCAGGACCTGTGACTGGAAATAAGTGGGTGGCCATCCTAGCTGGGGGCAGCTTTGCTACATTTTTAATGGTGCTAACTGCCTCCGAGGATCCACTGGGGATCTGTGTGGGATCTCTCAAAACCACGAACTGCAAATGTATCGATGCCTTTAACAATACGACTTGTGCCAGATCACGGACTTCATCTCATTTCCACACCATGAGGTCAGAACTGCGGCCCAGGCAGCAGGCTTTGTCCCAATGTCGCTGGCTTCCCCAGATGCAGGGTGTTATGTGTTGCATTGAGAAGGACACACTCATAGTGCAATAGACTCATCAACAGATAAGGCTTCCATTCCATCAATGTGCAACTCAGCTATGACGTGTCATTGATGACACATCATAGAAATCCAGACCAGGTTTCTGGGAACTGTCATGTTGCCTGAATCCTTGAGTATTCTCATATTCCTGCTTTATTTCATGGGTCAGGAAGGACAGTTATTGGGAGAGAAGGGCTATCCCCTTCGACCCTGGCTGATGACTCTGTCACACTTGACTGACTTCAAGAGTAGATGTTCCCTGCCTATTTTTCAACCAGAGCCATCGTGGAGCAAACAATAGGCCTCCTGAGGATGCAGTTCTGATAACTGGACCACTCGGGGAGGAAAGGGGTTTTACTGCAGAGAGAATGTGATGCACTCTGGAGAGTGGTTGAGACCAGCAGTAGTCTTCCAAGGAGGAAGATGACTATGTTGAGCTGGAGGAACATCACCTTCAGCCTTAGATATCACCGTAGGGTCAGGGAGGCACAATAAACCAGACATTCATTTGACAGCCGGTATGAGCTAGGTGAAGTGATCCCTCATTGACTGTAAATCTGTTGGTATTCAAAGGCAAGAAGCAAATGCAGCTTTTCCTATTGAATAAAAGAGTATGTTTTCGACTGTTCAAAGCTGTCAAGTACATGATGTTCCCACATTGAACAACAGGAGGATGTTACGTCACACTGCGTTTGGGAAAGCGCCTCACTCACTCAGTCAAGTGATGCAAAGGACAGTTAGGCTGTGTAATTTCATTCTGATAGCTTGCTTCAATTCACTCATGGGATGTGGGAATTGCTGGCTGGGGGTGAGCATTTATTGCTCATGAATCTGAAGGAATAGTAATATATTTCCAAATTAAGGGGGAGAGTAGTTTGGAGGGGAACTTGCAGGCGGTGGTGCGCCCATGTATCCTCTGCCCTTTTCCTTCCATATGGAAATGGTCGTGGGTTTGGATGGTGCTGTCTAAGGATCTTGGATGAATTCCTTTAGTGCATCTTGCTGATCACATACACTGATGCCACTGACTGTCAGTGGTAGAGAGAGTGAATATTTGTAGATGTGGTGCCTATCAAATGGGTTGCTTTGTCCAGCATGGAGTCAAGTTCTTGAGTGTTGTCAGAGCTGCACCTGTCTAGGCAAGTGTGGAGTATTCCATCACACTCCTATCTTGTGCCTTGTACATGATGGATTGGCTGTAGGGAGTAAGGAGGTGAGTTATTCACTGCAGGGCTCCGAGCCTCAGACCTGCTCTTGTAGCCACTGTAGTTAAATGTGAGTCTAATCGAGTTTCTGATCAATAGTAATACCAAGGATGATGATAGTGGAGGAGTCAGTGATGGTAATGCCATTAATGTCAGGCGACAGTGCTTAGATCATCTCTTATTGGAGGTGGTCATTTCTTGGCATCTGTCTGGTATGAATGTTACTTGGTATGTGTCAGCCCAAGCTTGGATATTGTCCAGGTCCTATGCATTTGAACATGTAAATGTGAAGTCACCATAGTGAGAGAGAGAGAGAGAGAGAGATGGAAAGAGAGACGACTGGTGATGGTTTAACCTAAGGGTCACCATACCTCAGGTGAGGTAAGAGATGGAAAAGGAGAGTCTTTCATGGTAACCTTGGCCAGTATAGGTGAAAAATTCTTCAGGAATGCCCGCAAACGTCGATTCTCCTTCTCCTTGGATGCTGCCTGACCTGCTGCGCTTTTCCAGCAGCACATTTTTCACCTCTGATCTCCAGCATCTGCAGTCCTCACTTTCTCCTCCTTGGCCTCCTCACTCAGCATCACAACACAGGTGTCCAGCCAATTCCTTTCTGGTAAACTTTTATTAATATTCAATTGTTTAGCATTATACTGTCACTAATACTCCTGTGAAACTATTGTAAATATTAAACCCCTGGGAAATCCTGTAAAATATGAATTCTACTGGCAAAATACTGTAAACATAAATGCAGAGGAACCTGCTGGAAAATTTGACTTCCTGGGAAATCCTATAAACATTAAATTCCTTGGGAAAACCCTGTAAATATTAACTGCCTGGAAAACTTGGTACATGTTAACCTCTTGGGAAATTCACTGGAAATATTAAATGCCTGGGAAATCCCTGAAAAATTAACTTCCCAGGAAAACCCTAGAAAGGAAATAGGGAGATCATTTTAAATATTAAATACCTGGGAAATGCCTGTACCTGTAAATATTAAGCTCCTGGATAACCCTAGAAAATATCAGACTCCCATGGGAATACTTGGAAATATTAAAGTCTAGGATCAAACTCTGTAAGTATTACACCCCTGGATAATGCCTATAAATATTAAATTCCTGGTGAAACCCTCTAAATATTAATCTGCTGGGAAAATCCTGTTGATATTAAACCTCTGGGAGCTCAGTCAATGTTAAATTCCTGGGAAAATCCTGCTGATATGAAACCCCTGGGAGCTCAAGTCAATATAAACACCTGGGAAAATCCCTATAAATATTAAATTCCTATTGAAATGTTCTAAATATTAATCTCTGGGGAGAAATACTCTGGGGAGAAACAATAAACACACAGGAAACGCTTGTAAATATTCAACACCCAGGAAACTCCTACAAAATGAATCCCCTGGGACGCTTAGATAGATTACTTACATTGTGGAAATAGGCCCTTCGGCCCAACTAGTCCACACCGACCCTCCAAAGAGCAACCCACCCAGACCCATTCCCCTACATTTACCCCACACTACGGGGAATTTAGCATGGCCAATTCACCTAACCTGCACATATTTTGGACTGTGGGAGAAAGCCAGAGTAAACCCACACAGAGAGAACGTGCAAACTCCACACAGACAGTTGCCTGAGGCGGGAATTGAACCCGGGTCTCTGGCGCTGTGAGGCAGCAGTGCTAACCACTGTGCCACCGTGCCGCTTATGCAAATACTAAACTCCTGGGAATCTTCTCTGAATATTAACTGCTCAGGAAACCTCTGAAAATCTATGCCTGGAAATTCCTACAATTATTAGATGCCCAGGAATATCCTGTGAATATTAAACCACCAGGCAATTTATCTAAGCATTTACGTCTCTAGAATTCAGTCCAAATTTTAAACTCTCGGGTAACTCATGTAAATTCGAATTGCTTGGGAATCCGTGCAAATATCAATTTTCCGGGAAACACATGTAAACATTCAACTTGCCATGAGGGGGATAGATAGGGTGAATGGGGAATTTTCCTCGTGTGGAGGATTTCAAAACTAGGGGCATATTTTTAAGGTGAGAGGAGGTAGATTTAAAAAAGACATGAGGGGCAACTTTTTTTTAAACACAGAGAGTGGTTTGTGTGTGGAATGAACTTCCAGAGGAAGTGGTGGATGTGGTGACAATGTTTAAAAGACACATGAATGAGTACTTGAACAAGAAGTGTTTGGAGGGATATGGGCAAGTGCAGGCGGATGGGACTAGTTTAATTTGGGATTATAGACAGGTTGGACTAAAGGATCTGCTCCCATGCTGTATGACTCTGTGACTCTATAACTCTGATGAAACCATTGTAAATATTAAAATAAAACAAAGAACTCAGGATATTGGTGATCTGAAACACACAAGAGCAGAAATTGTTGTAGGTCAGCAAGTCTAGCTGTATCTGTGGAGAGAAAACATAGACAACTTTTTAAGTCCGGCGACTGCTCTGAATAAGGGGTTTCTCTCCACAGATTCGACCAAATGTACTGAGTTTCTCCAGCAATTTCTGTTTTTGTTTGTTCCCATGAATTTTAAAAGGCTGGGAAACCCTGTCAACATTAACCTCCTTGGCACTCCCTGTAAATATCACACTCTCAGGAAATCCCTGCAAATATCAAACTCTGGATAAAAGACTGAAAATATTAAACCTCTGCAGAAGACCTGTAAATATTAAATTCCTAGTAAGAGCCTATAAATGCAGGCAGCATGGTGGCTCAGCGGTTAGCACTGCTGCTCCAGGGTCCCAGCCTCGGGCGACTGTCTGTGTGGAGTTTGCACATTTTCCCCGTGTCTGTGTGGGTTTTCCTCCCACAGTCCAAAGATGTGCAGGTCAGGTCAATTGGCCATGCTAAATGGCCTATAGTGTTAGGTGTATCAGTCAGAGTGAAATGGGTCTGGGTGGGTTACCCTTTGGAGGGTCAGTGCAGACTGGTTAGAACTTGTTTCCACACTGTAGGGAATCTAATCATTAATCTCCTGGGAAAATCCTGTTGATAGTAAACCCTAGGAAACTGCTGTCAATACTAAACTCCTGAGCACCACCTTAAATATTAATGCCAAGGGATAAACTATGTAAATATTAAAACCCTGGGAACCTCTCATACATGCTAAACCCCAGGGGGAGCACTGTAAGTATTAAACCCCTGAAAAGTCTCTGCAAATATTAAACTCCTGGGAAAATGCCTGTATATTTTACAATTCTGTTGAAACCCTCTAAATATTAATCTCTTACGGTAAAAACAAAATCTGTAAATATTAAACTCCCCAGAAACTCCTGTAAATAAAACACTTGTGGGTAAAAGCCCTGTCAATATTGAACACCCGAGCAACCCCGATAAATATTAGTTTCCATGGAAACTCTTCAAAATATTAATCTCCATAAAAACTCTAAATATGTACCTGTGGAATTCTCTGCAAATACTAAATATGCAGGAAACACGGGAAATCTGACGGTCCCAGGAAACTCTTGCAAAATGAAACTTCTAGGATTCCACTAAATTAAACGCCCAGGAAAACTCGTAACTGTTAAACTCCTGGGAATCTCTATAAATAATATGGAGTGTGCATGTTCTTTCAGTGTCTGCATGTGTTTCCTCCGGGTGCTCCGGTTTCCTCCCACAGTCCAAAGATGTGCAGGCCAGGTGAATTGGCCATGGTAAAATTGCCTGTAGTGTTCAGGGATGTGTAGGTTATAGTGCATTAGTCAGAGGGAATGTAGAGTGGTAGGGGAATGGGTCTGGGTGGGATACTCTTCGGCGGGTCGATGTGGACTTGTTGGGCCAAATGGCCTGTTTCCACACTTTAGGGATTCTATTCTATTTTATTAGCTCCTCAGGAATTATTCAATGGTATAACCATCGCTGAATCCACCAGTATCAACATCCCCTTCCAAACCCATGTCTACTTCTATCTAGAAGGATAAGGGCAATAGAGGCATGGGCATGCCACCTCCTGCCAGTTCCCCTTCAAGCCAGTCATTGTCCTGACTTGGAAAGAGGTCCCCCTCTTTCAGTATCGCGGGACCAAAATCCTGGAATTCCCTCCCTAGCAGCATTGTGGGTCAATCCACCAGTACATGGACTGAAAGAGGGCAGCTCACCACCACCATCGGAACTTAGGACAGGCAATAAATGTGGATGGTACGGTGGTTCAGTGGTTAGCACTGCTGCCTTACAGCACCAGGGTCGCAGGTTCAATTCCGGCCTCGGGTGACTGTCTGTGTGGAATTTGCACATTCTCCCCGTGTCTGCGTGGGTTTCTTCCCCTAGTCCAAAGATGTGCAGGTTAGGTGAATTGGCCATGCTAAATTGCCCATAGTGTTAGGTGGGAAATGAGTCTGGGTGGGTTATTCTTTGGAGGACTGGTTGGGCCAAAGGGCCTGTTCCCACACTGTAGGGAATCTAATCTAATAAATCCTGGCCAGCCAGCAATGCCCACAACCCATGAGTGAAAAACAAAAGAGTTCAAAACTCCCACATGACCTGACAATAGGTGGTTTTTTTGCGTTTGGACTGTTTGTTGCTGGCCAATGGCAGTAGAGTTCAGATTAGATTCCCTACAGCATGGAAACAGGTGACTTGCCCCAACAAGCCCGCACCGACCCTCCAAAGTGTAACCCACCCAGACTATTGCCCTACATTTACCCCTGACTAATGCAACTAACACTATGGGAAAATGTAGCACGGCCAATTCACCTGACATCTTTGGACTGTGGGAGGAAACTGGAGTACCCGGAGGAAACCTATGCAGACATGGGGAGAGTGTGCAAACTCCACACAGACAGTCACCCGAGGCTGGAATACGAACTTGGGGCCCTGGCGCTGTGAGACTAACCACTAACCACTGAGCCACAAGTTCAATGGGACTTTCCTGGATGAGGCAATGTCGATCTTTCACTGGCTACCCAGCCTGCTGTTGAGACATCTCAATACGCTTCCAATTGTGCTTCCTGACCTTCCCTGTCATTAGTGTATCAGTGACAGACCTCAGGAGACTCTCTCTCTTGCCCTTCTCTAATCTGAGTTAGGTTGACATTCACAGCAGACATGGAGAGTGACTCGATGGCTCTCGTGCTATCATCATTTCTTACTCAGGTCAAAACTTTGTGCTTATCTTCACTTCCAGTCTGTGGTATTAGGAGTTGTGTCATTATTGGTCAACTGCAGTGCAGGCTTACAGTGGCTCGGTGTTTCTTTACTTGCTCACAGAATATGGGTGTTGCTGGCGAGGCGAGCACTCTTTACCAATCCCAAACTAAATAGTGCTGTGGGTCACTAGGCTGATACCATGTATGGAGGGACTGTCTTATGAGGAGAGGTTGGGCCAGTACTCATTGGAATAGAGAAGAATTAGGTTAGATTCCCTCCAGTGTGGAAACAGACCCTTCAGCCCAACAAGTCCACACTGACCCTCTGAAGAGAAACCAACCCAGACCCATTTCACTCGGGCTAATGCACCTAACACTATGGATAATTTAGCATGGCCAATTCACCTAACCTGCACGTCTTTGGACTGTGGGAGGAAATCTACACAGACACGGAGAGAATGTGCAAACTCCACACAGACAGTTGCCCGAGACTGGAATCGAACCCAGGTCTCTGGTACTGTAAGACAGCAGTGCTAACCACTGAGCCACCGGGCCGCCCTGTGGGTCATCTTTCGACTGTGGTGGTCCTGTTTTAAAAACCATGTTGAAATTACAAGTTAAATATTTTCATGACTTAACTGGGAGTTGTGCACTGATAATCCCACTGCTTCCCGAGCCAGCACAAAGCATACCCGACTGACCGCTATTCAGGAAATCAACAATTCACAGCAGGTTTCAGCATTAACAAGGGGAGTAGATATTATTGAAACGTAGGTGATTCTTAGCCCTCACAGGGTAGATGTGGAGAGCTGTTTCCCTTGGGAGGGAATCTATAACCAGCGAGCATAATCTCAAAGTATGGGGTCACCCATTTAAGATAGAAATGATGAGGAACTTTTTATCTCCGAGAGTTGTGAATCTGTGGATCTTTTTTTAAACCATAATGGGCTGTCAAGGCCGGATTATTAAGTTTGCTTGATGGAGCAGAGTCAATGGGCCGAATGGCCTCTCTCTGCTCCTATGTCTTATGAAGTCACAGACTGGGTAGGCCAGGCTTCTTGTCAATTGTAATGTCTGTTGGCAGTCATAACTGCACATCATTCTGCTGTCGAGCACATGACCTAATGCCCTTTCCCAACCGCTAGCAGCTGCATAGGTGGGAATATGGCAACCCTGAAGATTTTAGGTGCACGTAAGCATTTCAGATTAACTTGCTACTGAAACCAAAACCAGATTCTCTCAAACACATTATCTGGTTCAATTGGTCAAGACTTCACCATCACTATTGAGCTAGAAATTCTCTGAAGACTTCATCCAGAGAGAGCAGGCCTGTGTTACTTCATCTTATTTTACACCTTTTAGAAATTTTTTTTTATTACTTACAGTGTGGAAACAGGCCCTTCGGCCCAACAAGTCCACATCGCCCCACCGAAGCGCAACCCACCCATACCCCTACATCTACCCCTTACCTAACACTACGGGCAATTTAGCATGGCCAATTCACCTGACCTGCACATCTTTGGACTGTGGGAGGAAACCGGAGCACCCGGAGGAAACCCACGCAGACGCGGGGAGAACGTGCAAACTCCACACAGTCCGTCGCCTGAGGCGGGAATTGAACCCGGGTCTCTGGCGCTGTGAGGCAGCAGTGCTAACCACTGTGCCACCGTGCCGCCCACAATTGCAAGGGTGTGGTTGTCATTATCGTTTTTGGGGTTCCCCTTTCACCTGGATGGGGAATATAATGTCATTATGAGGACGTGGCAGTGCAGCACAGGCTTAACAGGAGGACGGGTCATGAAGACAAGTTGGATATAATCCTCTCAGGTACAGTGCTGCTCCACTCCGTTTGCTGTAATTTCTTAATGAACCCTCCTGATTACACAAGACTAGATCCAAAATAGCCTGCCCTTTAGTTGGTTCCTCGAAATCAGGATTTCAAAAACCAAACTGCATCTGTACAATGACCCATCTTAAACATTATTCCTGTAAATGTGGCTTCCCAGTAGATTAATGCCCGCCATGATATTTAGAACATAGAACATAGAACAATACAGCGTAGAACAGGCCCTTCAGCCCTCAATCTTGCGCCAACCTGTGAACTATTCTCAGCTCATCCCCCTACATCATCACCCATGTGTTTATCCAAGGATTGCTTAAATCTCCCTAATGTGGCTGCGTTGACTACATTGGCAGGTAGGGCATTCCATGCCCTTATCACTCTCTGAGTAAAGAACCTGCCTCTAACATCTGTCTTAAATCTATCACCCTCAATTTGTAGTTATGCCCCCTCGTACAAGCTGACGTCATCATCCTGAGTAAAAGACTTTCACTGTCTACCCTATCTAATCCTCTGATCATCTTCTATCAAATCCCCTCTTAGCCTTCTTCTTTCTAGTGAGAACAGATCCAAGTCTCTCAGCCTTTCCTCATAAGACTTTCCCTCCAGACCAGGCAACATCCTGGTAAATCTCCTCTGCACCTTTTCCAATGCTTCCACATCCTTCCTGTAATATGTGGACCAGAACTGTACACAATATTCCAAATGCGGCTGCACTAGCGTTTTGTACAGTTGCAGCATGACATTGCAGCTCCGGAACTCAATCCCTCTACCAATGAAACCTAACACACCGTATGCCTTCTTAACAGCACTATCAACCTGGGTGGCAACTTTCAGGGATCTATGTACATGGACTCTGCAACCTGTAACACTCTTCCACACTGTCCGCTACTCCGCTGACTTTAGTGTCATCTGCCAGTTTACTAACCCATCCAGCTATGCCTGTATCTAAAGTCATCTATAAAAATGACAAACAGCAGTGGTCCCAAAACAGATGCTTGTGACACATCGCTACTAACCGGAATTTATCAGCTACATTTGATCAAAAATTCAGTTCCTGCCAATTTTAGGATATTCCCTGGGTTTTTTCTCTTTATAATCTCTAGACAGTTAGCTCACACTATTGTCCATTACTCAACCTCATATACTCACCACGCCTGCATACTATGGTGGCCTCCCCTGCTGTGGAAGTACTTGCCGTGACTGGGATTTTCGAAGCTTCATACGCCCACCACCATGTGTACTCCAGCCCAAGTGTACTCCAGCTCAAACACTGCCAACCGGGGGGGGGCTGGGCAGCCCAGTGTGCTGACAGGGACCTGCAAATATATTATTAAGATGCTCAAGCTTAGAACATAGAACATAAAACATTACAGCGCAGTACAGGCCCTTCAGCCCTCGATGTTGCACCAACCTGTGGAACCAATCTGAAGCCCATCTAACTTACACTATTCCATTTTCATCCATATGTTTTATCCCAAGACCATTAAAGTCGGTGAGTCTACTACTGTTGCAGACAGTGCATTCCACACCCTTACCACTTTCTGAGTAAAGAAACTACCTTTGACATCTGCCCTATACCTATCACCCCTCAATTTAAAGCTATATCCCCTTGTGCTAGCTAAATCCATCTAAGGGAGAAGTCTCTCACTGTGCACGCTATCTAACTCTCTGATTATCTTACACATCTCAATTAAGTCACCTCTCAACATTCTTCTCTCTAACAAAATAGTCTCAAGTCCTTCAGACGTTCCTCGTAAGATCGTCCCTCCATATAAGGCAACATCCTAGTAAATCTCCTCTGAACCCTTTCTAAAGCTCCAAATCCTTCCTGTAATGGGGTGACGCATTTCTCCAAGTGCGGCCCCGCACCAGAGTTTTGTACAACTGCAGCATGATCTCTGAAACTCAATCCCTCTACCAATAAAAGCTAACACACCATATGCTTTCTTAACAACATCATCCCTGTGCCGAAGAAGGCTCATGCAGCATGTCTCAATGACTACTGCCTAGTGGCCCTAACTTGGATGGTCATGAAGTGCTTTGAAAGGCTGGTCGTGGCATTAATCAATTCCAGCCTCCCCCACTACTCTTGACCCACTCCAATTTGCCGATCAGACCAACAGATCCACGTCAGATGCCATATCACTTGTCCTTCACTCCTCCCTAGAACACCTTGACACCAAGAACAGCTATGTAAGAATCCTACTCATTGACTACAGTTCAGCCTTCAACACTCCTATCCCCTCGAGACTGATTACTGAGCTTAGTGATCTCGGACTAAGCCCCACTCTCTGCAACTGGATCCTCAGTTTCCAGACCCACAGGCCACAATCAGTGAAGATTGGGGACAATATTTCATCCTCACCAACACTCAACACTGGAGCCCCCCAGGGGTGTGTACTTAGCCCCCTACTGTACCCACTGTATACCCATGACTGTGTCTCCAAATACCAGATTAATGCCATTTACAAGTTCGCTGATGATACCACTATAGTCAGTCGAATCTCAGATGGCAACAAAACAGACGACAGATGGGAGGTGGAAGACCTGGAAAAATAGTGCACTGAGAACAACCTAGCTCTCAATGCCGGCAAAACCAAGGACCTCATTATTGACTTTCACCGGGATGTTACTCATGCTCCCCCAACACATTAACAGCACAGAGGTGGGACGAGTGGAGAATGTCAAGCTCCTGGGAGTGGTTATCCACAACAAGCTTTCTTGGACTCTTCATGTGGACACACTGGTTACAAAGGCCCAACAACGTCTCTTCATCCTCAGGCAGCTGAGGAAATTTGGCATGATGGCGAATACCCTTGCCAACTTTTATAGGTGCGCCATCGAGAGCATCCTGTCAGGATGTATCACTATCTGGTATGGCAACTGTACCATTCAAGATCGGAGACGGTTATAGAGAGTGGTGAACTCAGCCCGAACAATCACAAAAGCCAACTTCCAATCTATAGAATCCATCTACCAGGCCCACTGTCAAGGAAAGGCCGCTAACATTCTCAAAGATCCATCCCACCCTGGCAATGTTTTTCTACAACCTCTACCCATCGGGGAGAAGGTACAGAAGCCTGAACACGCACCAGCCGGTTTCGAAACATTTTCTACCCTACTGCTGTTAGAATACTGAATGGACTCTCAAATTCTTAACATGTGCCTATACCTGTGTTTTGTTTTTGCTGCTGTTTACCTATTAGTTACTTATCTATGCTACTTAACTCTGTGATCTCCCTGTATTGCTCGCAAGGCAAAGCTTTTCACTTGATACACATGACAATAAATTCAATTCAATTCAATTTAATTCAACCCTATCAGCCTGGGTGTCAACTTTCAGGGATCTATGTACATGGACACTGAGATCTCTCTGCTCAGCTACATTACCAAGGATCTTACCATTAGCCCAGGTTCTCTGTATTCCTGTTGCTCCTTCTGAAATGGATCACCTCACACTTTTTCGCATTAAACTCCATTTGCCACCTCTCTTATCTCCTCAGACTCCACGCACAACTTCCCACTACTGTCCTTGATTGGCCCTAATCTTAGTCTGATCATTCTTTTATTCCTGATATATCTACAGAAAGCTTCAATGTTTTCCTTGATCCTACCTATCAAAAGCTTCTCATGTCCCCTCCTGGTTCTTCTTAGCTCTCTCTTTAGGTCTTTCCTGGCTAACTTGTAACTCTCAAGCAACCAAACTGAGCCTTCACATCTCATCCTAACATAAGCCTTCTTCTTCCTCAACTTCCTCAGTAAACCATGTCTCCCTCACTCGACCACTTCCTCCCTGCCTGACAGGTACATACTTATCAAGGACCCGCAGTAGCTGATCCTTGAATAAGCTCCACATCTCTATTGTGCCCATCCCCTGCAGTTTCCTCCCCATCCCAAGCATCCTAAAGCTTGCCTACTTGCATCATAATTGCCTTTCCCCCGGGTATAACTCTTACCCTGTGGCATATACCTATCCCTTTCCATCGCTGAAGTAAACATAACCGAATTGTGGTCACTATCACCGAAGTGCTCACCTACCTCCAAATCTAATACCTGGTCAGGTTCATTACCCAGTGCCAAATCCAATGTGGCCTCGCCCCTTGTTAGTATGTCTACATACTGTGTCAGGAAAGCGTTGGACAAAAACTGACCCATCTAAAGTACTCAAACTATAGTATTCCCGGGCAATATTTGGGAAGTTGAAGTCCCACTTAACAACCACCCTGTTACTCTCACTCCCATCCGGAATCATCTAGCTTCTACCCTTATTGTGTAAGTCATTCTCTCTCATCTCAGACAGAGGTTGAAAATAGAAGCAGGAGTACACCATTTAGCTCTTCAGGCCTGCCCTACTGTCCATTATGATCATCCAACTCACAACCTCATTTCCCGCGCCCCCCCCCCCCTCCATATCCTTTTATCCCTTTCGCCATAAGAACTATTAATTAATAGAATCTCTACAGATGGGAAGCAGGCCATTCAGCCCACAAGATCCATGAGAGCATCCCATCCAGACCCACCCCCCCCGGCCTAACCTTGTAACTTTGCATTTCCCATTGTTAATCCACCTAGCTTGCACATCCCTAGGCACTATGGGTAATTTAACAGGCTAATCCACCTAACCTGAATATCTTTGGACTGTGGGAGGTAACTGGAGCACCCACGCAAACACAGGGTGAATGTGGAAACTGTCCACACAAACCATTGCTGAGGGTGGATTTCGAACCCAGGTCCCTGGCACTGTGAGACACAACAACACCTCTTCTTCCTCAGGTGCCTTAGGAAATTCGACATGTCCATAAAGACTCTCACCAACATTTACAGATGCACCATAGAAAGCATTATATCCGCCTGCATAATGGCCTGTTAGAGCAACTGCTGTGCCCAGGACTGTAAGAAAAGCAGTTCTTGATCTGTATGTCCTTGTTTACTATGATCTGCCTGTATTGCTCGCAAAACAAAGCTTTTCACTATACTTAGGTACATGTGACTACAATACTCAAATCAATGCTAGCCATTGAAACCCCCTACTTTCTTTCAAGTTTTCAATGTTTTAACCTCAACAGTGTCCAGTGGCAGAGAATTCCGTAAGGTCACCTCTCTGGGTGAAGAAATTCCTCCTCATCTCAGTCCTAAATGGTCTACTCCTTATCCTAAGACTGTGACTTTTGATTCTGGACTCCTCCATTATTGGGAACATTCCTCATGTGTTTACCCTGTCTAGTCTTATTACAATTTCATAGGTTTCTATGAGATACCCACTCACTCTTCTGAGCTCCAGTGAACATAACCCTGACCAATTCAACCTCCTCATAAGTCGGTCCTGCTATCCCAGGAATCAGTCTGGATAAACCTTGGCTGTACTCCCTCCGTCACCTTCAATAAAAAGAGACAAAAACTGCACACAATGCTCCATGTATGGTCTGCTATTATACTCAAATGCAACAAATCATTTGCCTTCTTCATTGCTTGATGTACTACTCCTTTCATTGAGTCCACAGTCACCAGCAGTGCCTGCACAGTCTCAGTCTTAACAGCTCTTCAGGACATTATGCCTTCCTCCTCCTCTTGGGAAGAAGATACAGATCCCTCAGATGAAGTATTGGCAAGGCTGCTCCCTGCACCCTCCCCCATCTCAGAAACTGACTCCCTCAATGAGTATTTGGAATGGAGTCTGTAACAGGACCATTGAGGAGGAAATCCTGGATGGTTTTCTGGATTAGTACATTGAGGAACCAACTTCAGGACAGGCCATCCTACCCTGGTTATTGCACAACGGGAAAGGAATAATTGGTAATTTGGATTTGGAGATGCCGCCGTTGGACTGGGGTGTACAAACTTAAAAATCACACAACACCAGGTTATAGTCCAACAGGTTTAATTGGAAGCACTAGCTTTCGGAGCGACGCTCCTTCATCAGGTCAGTATCTGAGATGGGAGAGGGTGCAGGGGGCAGCCTTGCAAATACTTCATCGGAGGAATCGGTGTCTTCTTCCCAAGAGGAGGAGGAAGGCATAATGTCCTGAACCACCTGATGAAGGAGCGTCGCTCTCAAAGCTAGTGCTTCCAATTAAACCCGTTGGACTATAACCTAGTGTTGTGTGATTTTTAAAATTGGCAATTTAGTTGTATGAGATCTCTTGAAGATGACTAACCATAACACGATAGAACTTTTCATGAGGATGGAAAGTGATACAATTGATCCTGAGACTAGTGTCCTGAATGTAAATAGAATAAACTACTACAGTGTGAGGTGCAAGCTGGGCGTGATAGATTGGGGAATATTACATGATGGTGGATAGACAAAGGCAACAATTTATAGACTGCGTGGATGAACTGTTTATTCCAAAAGTGAAATGAGAAAGGTGGCAGGTAGGGATAGCATTAGAACCGAGAAAGGGGCACACAAATTGGCCAAAAAAAAAGGAGCAGGCCCAAGGACTAGGAGTTTAGATTTCAGTAAAAGACGACGATGGGATCGATTAATGGAGGGAATAGAGTACGAGAGTAGGCTTGTGGGAGTATACAGACAGTGACTGTAAAACTTCCATAAGTATGTGAAAAGAAAAAGATTAGAGAAGACAAATGCAGTCCTTTACAGGGGGAGTTAGAATGGGATACAAAGAGGCGGCAGAACAATTAGATAGATTTTTGGTTCTGTCTTCACAAAGAAGGACACGGATAACATCCCAAAAAGGGCGACGATCTCAGGGTCTAGTGAGACAAAAAAAAATAAAGGAAATTAGTAGGAAGTGGTGTTCGGGGAATTGACGGGAGGACTTAAGAAAGTGGCCCTCGAAATAGTTGAGCATTGGTGGTCATGTCTCAAGCCTCTACAGACTCTGCACAGTTCCTCTGGGTTGGAGGGTAGCTAATGTAGCCCCAGTATTTTAAAAAGGAGATAGAGAGAGAGTTGAATTATACAGCAGTTAGCCTGACATTAGTGGTAGAGAAAATGTGCAAATCCAATATAAAAAATTGAATAGTATAGCACTTCAAAAACAATGACAGGATCAGATATAGTCAGCACGGATTTAGGAAAGATTAATCATACTTAACAAATCTACTGGAACTCTTTGACGATGCAACTAATATAGTTAATGAGGGGGATCCACCAGTGGATGTGGTTTATTTGAACCTTTAAAACAATTTTGATAAAGTCTGTCATAAGAGGTTAGCATGTAAAACTAAAACACATGGGATTGTGGTGGTCTACTGACATGGAGAGAGAACTGGCTGACAGGACAGGAAACAAACAGCAGGAAGAAATAGGTCATGTTCTGAGTGGTAGCTCGTGACTAGTTGGCTCCTGCAGGAGTCAGTGCTTGGACCCCAACAATTCGCAATATATATTCATGAGTTAAGTGAGAGAACTAAATAGAATATCTCCAACTTGCAGGTGACTCAAGGCTGGGTGGGAGAGTAAACTGTGAGGAGGATTCAGAGCTGCTTCAGTGCGATTTGGTCAAGTTGAGTGAATGGGCAAATGCATGGCAGATAAATTATGATGTGGATAAATGTTAGATTATCCACTTTGCTAGCAAAAAACATCAAAGTGGATTATTATCTTTTTGGCGAAAAGTTGGGACAGGGGCAGGTGCAATGAATCCTGGGTGCACTTGTACACCAGTCGCTAAGGATAAGCGAGCAGGTACAGCAGGCAGTGAGGAAGGCAGATGGTGTTCATAGCGAGAGGAGCCGGGATCCCCTGCTGTAATCATACAGGGCTTTGATGACACCACCACTAGAGTACCGTGTGCAGTTTGAGTCTCCTTATCTGAGGAAAGATGCGCTGACTATGAAGGGGGTGTGACAAAGGTTTGCCAGACTGATCAATAACCCAAAAAACACAAATGCTGGAAATCAGAAACAAAAGAAGAAATTGATGAAGGAGGATTACTGAACCTGAAATGCTAACGCTGTTTTCTTTTCACCAATGCCACCAGACCTGCTGAGTTTTTCCAGCAAATGTTGTTGTTGTTTACCAGACAGGTTCCTGGAATGGCAGGACTGATGCATGAGGATAAGGTCGGATTATATTCACTAGAGTTTAGAAGAATGAAGGGGGATTTCAGAGAAACCTATTAAATTCTAACAGGGTAAATGCAGGAAGGGTGTTCCTCATGACTGGGGAGTCCAGATCCAAAGGTCACTGTTTAACGATACAGTGTAGGCTATTTAAGGACTCAGAGGAGGAGAAATCTCTTCACCCAGAATGTGGGGAGCCTGTAGAATTCTCTGCCACCAAAGAAATTGAGGCCAAAACATGGAATGCTTTCAAGGAGGAAATCGATATAGTTCTTAGGACTTAAGGGATCAAAGGGTCTGGGGCAAAAGAACAGGGCACTGGGTTGGATGATCAGCTGTGATCATACTGAATGGGTCAAGGGGTCAAATGGTTACACCTATTCCTATTTTCTGTGTTTAACACAAGTGCCAGGCAATGACCAACTCTAACAAGTGAGAGTCTCATCATCATTCCTTGACATTCAATGGCATCTCCCTCATTGAATCCTCAACTATTAACATCCTTCGGGTTACCATTGACCAGAAACTGAATGGTACCTTCCATATAAATACAGTAGCTCCAACAATAGGTCACAGGCAAGGAATCCTGCAACAAGTAACTCACCTGCTGGCACCCAGAGCTTATCCACCATCTAAAAATCAGAAGTGTGCTGGAATGTTCCCCACTTACCTGGATGGATGCAGCTCCAACAACACTCAAGAAGCTTTACACCATCCAGGACAATGCAACAGCTTACCACATCCACTCCCTCCACCACTCATGCTCAGTACCAGCAGTGTGTACTGTCTACAAGATGCACTGCAGACATTCACTGACGTTCCTCAGACAGCATCTTCCAAACCCACAACCACTTTCATCTGGAAGATAATGGCAACAGATACATGGGAACACCACCCCCTGCAAGTTCCCCTCCAAGCCACTCAACATCGTGGCTTTGAAATATATTACCAATGGTGCTGAGTCAAAATCTTGGAATTACCTCCGTCCCTGACAGCATTGGGTGTGTACTCACAGCACGTGGACTGCAGTAGTTCAAGAAGGCAGCTCACCACCACCTTCTCAAGGGTAATTAGGATGGGCAATAAATGCGGGCCCAGCCAGTGGACGCCCACGTTCCCTGAGTGAATAAAGAAACTGCAATCCTTTACTCAACCATGGGTGCTCAGCACCAAGAGAAGGTGACACAGAGATGAGGCATCTCAACATCACTCCAGACGCTTTGTAAGAAAATCTCTGCAGAGTTTCATCTTTCTTTCCTGGCTTGGAGACAATTGTGTGAGTTATGCTTTAACAAAGTTAGCTGGCTATATTTATGCACTGAAAACTGTAAGTTAATAATCTTTGCTCGAGGACGCTGTTTTTGTAATAATCTAGTTTTTATTTGTTAACTGTAGAAACTTGGCTGATTTGTTTCCAATAATGAGCTATATTCAATCTACAATGCATAGGGTGGTACGGTGGCTCAGTGGTTAGCACTGCTGCCTCACAGCGCGAGAGACCCAGGTTCAATTCCAGCCTCGGGCAAATGTCTGCGTGGTGTTGCACGTTCTCCCCGTGTCAGCGTGGATTTGCTCTGGTTTCCTCCCACAGTTCAAAGATGTGTAGGCTAGATGCATTGGCCATGCTAAATTGCCTATAATGTTCAGCAATACATTAAAGGTAGATGTAGAGGAATGGGTTTGGGTGGGATACTCCTTAGTGGGTTGGTGTGGACTTGTCGGGCTGAAGCTGTAGGGATTATTGGTTAATTTCACCTCCCTTTCAAATTCAGCTATTGCTGTGGGAGAAGTCAATCCTCCTTCCAAGGAATGTAATATAATGAATGATCGGGAATATAATAAGTGGAGGAAATTAGCAAGAGTGTACTTTAACAGGATATTTGTATTATTAGGAGTGTGTTATGTGGATCTGCGCAGAATCAGAAGAATATAGTGACAAGCTGTTTCCTAGAAAAATGTATGAAAATAGTAAAACAGGGTATAATACAGGAGAACTACAGTCATCATTTGTAAAAGTGAAAGTTCAGAACTAATAGCTCAGCAATCTGATAACAGCTGGGACTGTGTTAACAGGAGGAAACTAAATGTTAACACTACTCTGTTGGAAGTGTTGTCTTTTGGAATGAGGTGTTAAATCCAGGCCACGGCTGCCTTTTCAGGTAGATACAAAAGATACAGGGAATTTCTCTAGGGCAATACTTATCCCCCAAACAAAAATAAACATTTATCTCATTGCTGAAGGTGGGATCTTGCTGGGCGCAGATAGGCTGCCATATTTCCTGCAAACAGCAAAGCAGAATTTCACTGGCATTTTCAAGGAGACTGTGGGGGAGAGAGGTTCACCCATGGGGTGAGGGCCCAGAATGTAATGTACTGTCTGAGAGTGTGGGGGGGAGGCAGGTTCACTCAAGGGGTTAGGGTCTGGAATGTACTGTCTGAGAGTGTGGGGGGAGGCAGGTTCACTCGAGAGGTTAGGGTCTGGAGTATACTGTCTGAGAGTGTGGGGGGAGGCAGGTTCACTCGAGAAGTTAGGGTCTGGAATGTACTGTCTGAGAGTGTGGGGGGAGGCAGGTTCACTCGAGAGGTTAGGGTCTGGAATGTACTGTCTGAGAGTGTGGGGGGAGGCAGGTTCACTCAAGGGGTTAGGGTCTGGAATGTACTGTCTGAGAGTGTGGGGGGAGGCAGGTTCACTCGAGGCGTTAGGGTCTGGAGTGTAATATCTGAGAGTGTGGGGGGAGGCAGGTTCACTCAAGGGGTTAGGGTCTGGAATGTACTGTCTGAGAGTGTGGGGGGAGGCAGGTTCACTCAAGGGGTTAGGGTCTGGAATGTACTGTCTGAGAGTGTGGGGGGAGGTAGGTTCACTCAAGGGGTTAGGGTCTGGATTGTACTGTCTGAGAGTGTGGGGGGAGGCAGGTTCACTCAAGGGGTTAGGGTCTGGAATGTAATATCTGAGAGTGTAGGGGGAGGCAGGTTCACTCAAGGGGTTAGGGTCTGGAATATACTGTCTGAGAGTGTGGGGAGAGGCAGGTTCACTCGAGGGGTTAGGGTCTGGAATGTAATATCTGAGAGTGTGGGGGGAGGTAGGTTCACTCAAGGGGTTAGGGTCTGAATGTACTGTCTGAGAGTATGGGAGGGAGGCAGGTTCACTCGAGGGGTTAGGGTCAGGAGTGTAATATCTGAGAGTGTGGGGGGGAGGCAGGTTCACTCAAGGGGTTAGGGTCTGGAATGTAATATCTGAGAGTATGGGGGGAGGCAGGTTCACTCAAGGGGTTAGGGTCTGGAATGTACTGTCTGAGAGTGTGGGGGGGAGGCAGGTTCACTCGAGGGGTTAGGGTCTGGAATGTAATATCTGAGAGTGTGGGGGGAGGTAGGTTCACTCAAGGGGTTAGGGTCTGAATGTACTGTCTGAGAGTGTGGGGGGAGGCAGGTTCACTCAAGGGGTTAGGGTCTGGAATGTACTGTCTGAGAATGTAGGGGGAGGTAGGTTCACTCAAGGGGTAAGGGTCTGGATTGTACTGTCTGAGAGTGTAGGGGGAGGCAGGTTCACTCAAGGGGTTAGGGTCTGGAATGTACTGTCTGAGAGTGTGGGGAGAGGCAGGTTCACTCAAGGGGTTAGGGTCTGGAATATACTGTCTGAGAGTGTGGGGGGAGGCAGGTTCACTCAAGGGGTTAGGGTCTGGAATGTACTGTCCGAGAGTATGGGAGGAGAGGCAGGTTCACTCGAGGGGTTAGGGTCTGGAATGTACTGTCTGAGAGTGTGGAGGAGGGGGGATTCACTTGAGGGCTTAGGGTCTGGAATGTACTGTCTGCGGGTCTGGGGGAGGCAGGTTCACTTGAGGGGTTAGGGTCTGAAATGTACTGTCTGAGAGTGTAGGGGAGGCAGGCTCACTCGAGGGGTTAGGGTCTGGAATTTGCTGTCTGAGAATGAGGGGGGGGCAGGTTCACGCGAGGGGTTAGGGTCTGGAATGTACTGTCTGAGAGTGTGGGGGAGGCAGGTTCACTCGAGGGGTTAGGGTCTGGAATGTACTGTCTGAAAGTGTGGGGGAAGGCAGGTTCACTTGAGGGGTTAGGGTCTGGAATGTACTGTCTGAGAATGAGGGGGGTCAGGTTCACGCGAGGGGTTAGGGTCTGGAATGTACTGTCTGAGAGTGTGGGGGGAGGCAGGTTCACGCGAGGGGTTAGGGTCTGGAGTGTACTGTCTGAGAGTGTGGGGAGAGGCAGTTTCACTCGAGGGGTTAGGGTCTGGAATGTATTGTCTGAGAGTGTGGGGAGAGGCAGGTTCACTCGAGGGGTTAGGGTCTGGAATATACTGTCTGAGAATGTGGGGGGAGGCAGGTTCACGCGAGGGGTTAGGGTCTGGGATGTACTGTCTGAGAATGTGGGGAGAGGCAGGTTCACTCAAGGGGTTAGGGTCTGGAATATACTGTCTGAGAATGTGGGGGGAGGCAGGTTCACTCGAGGGGTTAGGGTCTGGAATGTACTGTCTGAGAGTATGGGTGGGAGGCAGGTTCACTCGTGGGGTTAGGGTCTGGAATGTACTGAGTGAGAGTGTGGGAAGAGGCAGGTTCACACGAGGGGATAGGGTCTGGAATATACTGTCTGAGAGTGTGGGGAGAGGCAGGGTCACTCAAGAGGTTAGGGTCCAGAATATACTATCGGAAAGTGTGGGGGGAAGGCAGGTTCACTCGAGGGGTTAGGATCTGGAATGTACTGTCTGAGAGTGTGGGGAGAGGCAGTTTCACTCGAGGGGTTAGGGTCTGGAATGTACTATCTGAGAGTGTGGGGGGAGACAGGTTCACTCAAGGGGTTAGGGTCTGGATTGTACTGTCTGAGAGTGTGGGGGGAGGCAGGTTCACTCGAGGGGTTAGGGTCTGGAATGTACTGTCTGAGAGTGTGGGGAGAGGCAGGTTCACGCGAGGAGTTAGGGTCTGGAGTGTACTGTCTGAGAGTGTGGGGAGAGGCAGTTTCACTCGAGGGGTTTTGGGTCTGGAATGTAATGTCTGAGAGTGTGGGGGGGAGGCAGGTTCACGCGAGGGGTTAGGGTCTGGAATGTACTGTCTGAGAGTGTGGGGAGAGGCAGGTACACTCGAGGGGTTAGGGTCTGGAATGTACTGTCTGAGAGTGTGGGGAGAGGCAGTTTCACTCGAGGGGTTAGGGTCTGGAATGTACTGTCTGAGAGTGTGGGGAGAGGCAGGTTCACTCGAGGGGTTAGGGTCTGGAATATACTGTCTGAGAATGTGGGGGGAGGCAGGTTCACGCGAGGGGTTAGGGTCTGGGATGTACTGTCTGAGAATGTGGGGAGAGGCAGGTTCACTCAAGGGGTTAGGGTCTGGAATATACTGTCTGAGAATGTGGGGGGAGGCAGGTCCACTCGAGGGGTTAGGGTCTGGAATGTACTGTCTGAGAATATGGGTGGAGGCAGGTTCACTCAAGGGGTTTCAGTCCAGAATGTACTGTCTGAGAGTGTTGTGGGAGGCCAGTTCACTCGAGGGGTTAGGGTCTGGAATGTACTGTCTGAGAGTGTGAGAAGAGGCAGGTTCACTCGAGGGGTTAGGGTCTGGAATGTACTGTCTGAGAATGTGGGGGAGGCAGGTTCACTTGAGGGGTTAGGGTCTGGAATATACTGTCTGAGAATGTGGGGAGAGGCAGGTTCAATCGAGGGGTTAGGGTCTGGACTGTACTGTCTGAGAGTGTGGGGAGGGGCTGGTTCACTCGAGGGGTTAGGGTCTGGAATGTACTGTCTGAGAGTGTGGGGAGAGGCTGGTTCACTCGAGGGGTTAGGGTCTGGAATGTACTGTCTGAGAGTGTGGGGGAGGCAGGTTCACTCGAGGGGTTAGGGTCTGGAGTGTACTGTCTGAGAGTATGGTGGTGCGGCAGGTTCATGCGAGTGGTTAGGGTCTGGAGTGTACTGTCTGAGAGTGTGGGGGGAGGCAGGTTCATGCGAGGGGTTAGGGTCTGATGTGTACTGTCTGAGAGTGTGGGGGGAGGCAGGTTCACTCAAGGGGTTAAGGGTCTGGAGTCTACTGTCTGAGAGTGTGGGGAGAGGCAGGTTCATGCGAGGGGTTAGGGTCTGGTGTGTACTGTCTGAGAGTGTGGGGGGAGGGAGGTTCACTCAAGGGGTTAAGGGTCTGGGATGTACTGTCTGAGAGTGTGGGGAGGGAGGTTCACTCACGGGGTTAGGGTCTGGAGTGTACTGTCTGAGAGTGCGGGGGGAGGCAGGTTCACGCGAGGGGTTAGGGTCTGGAATGTACTGTCTGAGAGTGTGGCGAGAGGCAGGTTCACGCGAGGGGTTAGGGTCTGGAATGTATTGTCTGAGAGTGTGGGGGGAGGCAGGTTCACTCAAGGGGTTAGGGTCTGGAATATACTGTCTGAGAATGTGGGGGGAGGCAGGTTCACTCGAGGGGTTAGGGTCTGGAATGTACTGTCTGAGAATATGGGTGGAGGCAGGTTCACTCAAGGGGTTTGAGTCCAGAATGTACTGTCTGAGAGTGTTGTGGGAGGCCAGTTCACTCGAGGGGTTAGGGTCTGGAATGTACTGTCTGAGAGTGTGAGGGGAGGCAGGTCCACGTGAGGGGTTAGGGTCTGGAATGTACTGTCTGAGAGTGTGGGGGGAGGCAGGTCCACGTGAGGGGTTAGGGTCTGGAATGTACTGTCTGAGAGTGTGGGAGGAGGCAGGTTCACTCAAGGGGTTAGGGTCTGGAATGTACTGTCTGAGAGTGTGGGGGGAGGCAGGTTCACTCAAGGGGTTAGGGTCTGGAATGTACTGTCTGAGAGTGTGGGGGGAGGGGGGTGGCATTTTAATGATGGCACAGAGAAGGAACTCTGGGTGTAGCTGAATTGATGCGGCGGACAGCTGCACATACGTGATGGGCCGAACGGCTTCTTTCAGTGCTGGAACCATACTCGGTCTCTCTGTCGGATATGGGTTGCAATGTGGTGCCCCCTTTTTTGTGTGTTGGCGGGGGGGGGGGGGGGGCTGAATGCAATGCTTCATCTCTCGAAGCAATCATCCCGTCCAGCCTTGAGAAGGTCAGCCTGCACTTTCAGCCACCTCTCTCTGTCTCTGGTCCTGCTCCAAGCCCGGGTGCGGGTGGTGAAGGAGAGAGGGAGCCGCCAGGTTTGTGTCTGAGAGCTGCCAGGACCCTCACGGCCGGCTGAGTCTGGGTGTGGGTGTTGGTGTTGGTGCAGCCGCTTGAGGGGCGGGGGGGTGGGTTTGCCTGCTCTCTCTTGTTAGAGGTGGAGCCTGGTGACACCAGACTTTGACCATGAAGTTCCTGTTTGACGGGTGCCGGTCACCCACCACCCCTGGGAGGCAGTAGTTTCGGACCGAGCCACTGACCAAGCTCAGCTCCTCCGCACTGTGGGCGACAGCAAGGGGACCCTGTTAACCCAGACTCCGCACTGTGGGCGACGGGAGTGGACACTCTCGGCTTGCTGCTGGAGACTCGGGGAGGCAAAACCAGGGAGTATGTATCTGGCTGCCTGACCCACCTCTCTAGGAAGAAGCAGACCCCGTCAGTCCGGCTATGGAAGGCTATCTGATCGCTCCGGTAAGTACAAGCCTGTGACTCTCCAGCGACCATGGGGTCCGCTGCTCTGTGGCCGCTGGTTTAACTGTGACTCTCTTTCAAACTTGCAGTACCCCGAGGATATTGCCCCTTACGACAGCGAGGTGTACAGACAGCCCCATGAGTATTACACTTACCTGGGCAGCGATGGGGACAGCCACAGCGGTGAGTTCGCTCCTCTCTCTCTCTCTCTCTCCAACCCATCTCTCTCCTTCCTCGCTGTCCTTAACTGACCTCTCTCAAATTTTTGTTTTCGATATGGGAGACACCGTCTCCTTTTCACACACAGTCTACAAGGGGGGATGAGGGCAGTTTCTGCCCCTGTTGGGACTCTGTGCGTTCAGAGCGCGGAGTAAAGTGCTCTGCAATGTAAAGTACATTCCAGCATTACACAGCGGATACTGGCTGGGGTGCACCCCACGCCATCTCTCTCTCACACACACACATCGCCCATTGTAGTCCGAAAGATATTGGAAACCAAACCAGCAGATCACTGCATTCAGGCTAAATCTGCCAGTGGGATTTATTTGTGCACTAGATAATTACATGGAAGCAGAAAAGTTAATACTGAGCAATGCCATTCTTCAGTAATGCAGGATTTTGCAATAGGGTGTGGACGGCAATTCAACCATTTTTGATACCCGATAAATACTGAAATAAAGTCTGTGTAGGGATTGAGAGCAACTACATCCTTCAGAAAGCCACGCAGGCAGAATAGGCTGTTCTGTCTGTGATTCTATGGAAACTGCTTTTACAAAAACAGAAGTAGAGAGCTGGGTATTTGCAAATTAATGTACATGAATGTTATGGCGCAAGTTTTCTTTTACATAACTTGCCAAAGCAAGACGCTTGTTAATACTGGACCCTTCCACCTGTTAAGTCCTGCTGAATCCCTGTCAGGAATACTTAAAAAATTCAGAAGGGCCTTTCTAAATAGTCAGGCATTCAGGATATTAATCACTTCCACCTCTTGAGCAGATATGGGGGGTGGTGGTGGTGGGGGGGTCAGTAACAGTTCTGTGGTTGTCCAGAGTTTTGTTTCCTTTTCACATCTGCGAGTGAATTTTGCAAGTCAGAGCTGCTGGTGAGAAATGTTAAGTCTGCAGGCGGGCAACTGTCCAAGCCGTGTGCATGACATGTACACGGCACCACACAGTGAGGTGGCAACGTTGGGGTCGGCTTCCAGAACAACGCAAAAAAAAAAACCCGCTCTCAATATCTGCGATTCGACGTCAGCTCAGAAATGCCCCAACTGTGTAAGATGACCAGAACCGACAGCCTGACCACCCCACTCCCGGGAGGGTATTTGAAGTCCAGCTGGAGGATTGGAAACCGAGCAGGAGATACTGTTCCTGAGATTCCAGTCTGTGTTTGCATCACAACCACTGAACAGAGATTATTAGGCTGTTGTCATTTTGCTCTCTGTGGTATCTTACTTTGCTTCCTATACAACATGAGTGACGGCATTTGAAGCTGCTTCATTGGCTGCGAGGCTATGGTTTAAGGATGCGAAGAGTTATGCAAGTCTCTTTCTGTTTTTGATTACATTAATTTCAATCGATAGCATCAGGACCTTCAGCTTTTTCGATCAGAAGTACTCCGGCACCACAAACCTACCCTTTCTCAAACAGTTGCATCAAAAACTCACTTTAAGTAGCACTTCTTCAACCTGCACCAAAAGTTGACCATGTAACCTCACGGTGAATGAGTTTCTTTGAAACCCTTGTACAAGAGCACTTTGTAGAACAGAAAAAAAATCCAGTGAACAGCAAGGAGATGAAGAAACTGTTAATACAATTGACTGAAGAAAGAAGACAGAGCAGAGAGGAAGACAGGGAGGAAATGGGGAAGGTAGAAGCCAAAATAAAGACGAGAGAACTCTGATTTCAAGCGACAATTAGGGTTAATATTCAGGAAAACACATACAACAGATACCAAGGGCTCAATATGGCAGAGTATTGAGTGTCAGAAATAAGTAGAGAGAAACTTAAAAAGGAAATTAGGAATGCTAAGAGAGTGGGTAAGTAAAATAAAGTAAAACCCAAAGGGGTTTTAAAAGTATAAAGAGCAAAAAAAAGGGGGAGGTAATGGCCCAGTGGTATTATGACTAGACTGTTAACCCAGTGACCCAGGTTATGTTCGAGAGACTGGAGTTTGAATCCTGTCAGGGCAGATGGAATTTTGAATTCAAGTAATACAATAAATGGAATTAAGTGTGAAAGGGTGGCCCTTGTCGATTGTCATCTGATTCACTAATGTCATTTCGGGAAGGAAATCTGCCATCCATACTTGCTCTGGCTTACACGTGACTCCTGACCCACAACAGTAGGGTTGACTGTGAGCTGCCCTCTGGGAAATTAGGAGGGGCAAGAAATGCTAACTTAGCCAGCAACGGCCACACCCGATGAATCAATTTTAAAATAAGCTAACAAGGGAAAGATTAGGGTCTGGACACATAATCATGTGTGGACCCAGAAGATGTGGGCACTATGTCTCAATGGAAAAGGATGATTAGATTCCCTCCAGTGTGGAAACAGGCCCTTCAGCCCAACAAGTCCACACCGACCCTCCAAAAAGCAACCCATCCCCCTACACCTAATGCTACAAGGAATTTAGCATGGCCAATTCACATAACCTGCACATTTTTGGACTGTGGGAGGAAACCGGAGCAAACCCACACAGACACAGGGAGAATATGCAAACTCCACACAGAGAGTCACCTGAGGTGGGAATTGAACCCAGGTCTCTGGCACTGTGAGGCAGCAGTGCTAACCACTGTGCCACCCATTAATAGAGATATAGATATCAGAGTAGAGGGGTGTGATATATTTGAAGAAATTGATATAGAGAGAGGGGAGGTACTTTCAGGTTTAACATTAGAACATAGAACATAGAACAATACAGCACAGAACAGGCCCTTCGGCCCACGATGTTGTGCCGAACATTTGTCCTAGCTTAAGCACCCATCCATGTACCTATCCAATTGCCGCTTAAAGGTCACCAATGATTCTGACTCTGCCACTCCCACAGGCAGCGCATTCCATGCCCCCACCACTCTCTGGGTAAAGAACCCACCCCTGACATCTCCCCTATACCTTCCACCCTTCACCTTAAATTTATGTCCCCTTGTAACACTCTGTTGTACCCGGGGAAAAGTCTCTGACTGTCTACTCTATCTATTCCTCTGATCATCTTATAAACCTCTATCAAGTCACCCCTCATCCTTCACCGTTCCAACGAGAAAAGGCCTAGCACTCTCAACCTATCCTCGTACGACCTATTCTCCATTCCAGGCAACATCCTGGTAAATCTTCTCTGCACCCTCTCCAAAGCTTCCACATCTTTCCTAAAGTGAGGCGACCAGAACTGCACACAGTACTCCAAATGTGGCCTAACCAAAGTCCTGTACAGTTGCAACATCACCTCACGACTCTTGAATTCAATCCCTCTGCTAACATTCTTAAAACTGGAGAAATATTTAAGTCCAGAAAAGATGCAACATCAAGGGCCGAGGCAGTAATTTTCAAACCTTTTCTGGCCACAGATAATGTGCCAGAGGATTGAAGGACTGCTAAGATTGACCCATCATTAAAAACGAACGGGACAGACCAGGATATTACATACCGGCCAGTCTAACCTTGGTGGTGGAAAAGTTATTAGAAAGAATTCTGAGGGACAGAATATATCTACACTTGGAGAGATGCAGATTAATCAGGGATAACAAGGATTTGTTAAGGGAAGACCATGTTTGACAAATTAGATCAAATCTTTTGAGTACATAGCTGGGAATTGATGAGGATAAAACATCCGATGTGGTGGACATGGGGTTTAGCAGGGCTTTTGATAAGGTCCCTCAGGGCAGACTGGTCAAGGAAGTTAGAACCCAAGGGATCCAAAAGCTAAATGGCAGATTGAATCCAAATCTGAGTGGAAGCCAGGGAGAAGAGAATGATGGTAGAAGGGTGTTTCTGTGACTGGAAGTCTGTTTCCATTGGGATACCACAAGGCTTGATGCTGGGACCCTTGCAGTTCGTGGTATCAGAGTCATACAGTGTAGAAAAGGCCCATCGGCCCATAGAGTCTGCACTGATATAACTACCGCTAAAGGCACGCTAATCCCAAATTCCTGCATGTGTCCTATACCCTTGGATGTTATATTTCAAGTGGACGTTCAAATATTTTTAAAGGTTGTAAGGTTTCCCAAGCAGTAAAATTCCAAATTCCCACCACCCTCTGACTAAAAACATTTTTCTCGAATCCCCTCTGAATCTACTGCCCCCTACTTCAAAACTATGCCCCCTTTATGATTGACCCCTCAACCAAGGGGAACAGCTGCTGTCTCTTCACCTTGTCCATACCCCTCATAATATTATACACCTCAATCATGTTCCTCCTCAGCCTTCTCTGCTCTAAAGAAAACACCCCAAGCCTACCTAATCTCTCCTTATAACTCAACTTCTCCATCCCAGGCAACATCCTGGTGAACTTCCTCTGTACCCCGTGCAGTCCTATCACATCCTTCCTGCAGTAAGGTGACCAGAATGGCGCACAGTACTTCAGCTGTGGTCTGAACAATACTCTGTAGAACTCCAACTTTAGCTCCCTGCTCTTAAACTCTATGCCATGACTGATGAAATAACTGAAGGTGCATTTGATGATTTGAATTTAAATGCAGGGGGGTACAATCAAGATGTTTGTGAATGGTATGTATGTAGTAGATAGGGTGTTAAATAATGAGTAGGATAGCTGTAAACTGCAGGAAGATATCAACAGACTGATCAGCTGGACAGAGCAATAACAAATAATTTGGAACAATTTGGAAAATTATGAAATAATGCATTTGAGGAGGACTGACAGGATTTCACTGTGAATGGTAGGGCCTTGTAAAGTATTGAAGATCAGAGGATCCTTGTTATGCATATTCACAGACCCTTGAAGAAAGTGCAGGTAGATGAAGGGTTAAGAAGGCATATGGGATACTTACCTTTATTAGCTGAGATCTAGAATACAGAGCAGCAGGGAGGTTGTGCTGTAACAGTATAAAATGCTGATTGGGCCACAAGGCTTGATGCTGGGACCCTTGCAGTTCGTGGCATCAGAGTCATACAGTGTCGAAAAGGCCCTGTAGTGTGTGCAGTCCTGGCCACCACATTACAGGATGGGTGCGATTACACTTGAGAGGATGCAGAGAAGGTTTACCAGGATGCTGCCTGGACTGGTGGGTCTGAGCTATGATGAAAGATTGGGTAGACTAGGGTTGTTTTCCTTGGAGTTGTGAAGGTTGAGAGAGACCTGATAGAGATCTGCACAAGATTATGAGGAGCTTAGATAAGGCAATTTTTCCTTCTATAGTAAGAGGGTCAATTAGATTAGACTACCTATGGAAACAGGCCCTTCAGCCCAACAAGTCCATACCTACCCTCTGAAGAGTAACCCACCCAGACCCATCCCCATATTCACCCCTGACTATGGGCAGTTTAGCATGACCAATTCACCTAACCTGCACATCTTTGGCTTGTGGGAGGAAACCCACGCAGACACAGGGAGAATGTGCAAACTCCACACAGTCAGTCACCCAAGGCAGGAATCAAACCCTGGTGCTGTGAGGCTGCAGTGCTAACCACTGAGCCAACGTGCCACCCCAGGGACAGGGGCTTAAGATAAGATGTAGAAGGCTAGGAGGAGAGTTGAGCTCAATGTTTTCTCACTCAGCGTGGTGGGAATCTGGAACTCACTGCCTGGCAGGGTGGTTAAATTAGAAACTCTTATAATATTTAAGCAGTATTTAGATAGTAACTTCCAGGTTTATAAGCCAAGAACGGGAAAATGGGACTTTCTAATCAGATCTTTGTTGACCAGAGTAGATATGATAGGCTGAATGACCTCCTTCTCTGTTGTAAATATCTTTGAGTCTGTCCTGATAGGGTGATCCCTACTTCTATAACAGTGCCCCCTTGTTTGGGACTCACCCACAAAGGGAAACATCCTTTCCCCATCCACCTTGTCAAGACCATTCATGTTCCTATATACTTCAGTCAAATCGGCCCTTGCTCTTCTAAACCTCGGTGGAAACTAGCCCAGCCTGTCCAATCTGTCCTCATAAAACCATGCCTGATTGCAGGGGTCAATCTGGTGAAACTCTGCTGAATCGCCTCCAAAACATTTACATCTTTTAAATAAGGAGGCTAGAACTGCAAACAGTCTTCAAGTTGTGGTCTCACCAGTGTCCTGTATAACTGAAGCACATTCTTTTATATTCAGTTCCTGCTGTTATAAAGGATAGAATTCCATTAACTTTCTTGATGACATGCTGTACCCACATACTAACTTTCTGTGACTCATGTATAAGAACACCTAAATGCCTCTACAACCATTTACTTCTAATGGGATTATATTTGCTATCTTTCAGTACAATGGAATTTTTCCTGAATCTATGAAAATTAATACCTATGCATCAACTACTTCACTAGCAACCTCGTTTAGGACCTTAGGACGAAATCCATCTGGACCTGGAGATCTCTCAGTCCACAGCTCCAAGAGTTTGCTCAGTACCATTTCCCTATTGATTGCAATTTCCAATTAGATTAGAATCCCTACAGCGTGGAAACAGGCCCTTCGACCCAACAAGTTTACACCAACCCATCCAGATCCATTCCCCTACCCTACATTTACCCCTGACTAATGCACCTAACACTTTGGGCAACATAGCATGACCAATTCACCTGACCTGCACAGCTTTTGGACTGTGGGAGGAAACCAGAGCACCCGGAGAAAACCCGCACAGACACGGGGAGAATATGCAAACTCCATACAGACACCCAAGGCTGGACTCGAACCTGGGTCCCTAGCGCTGTGAGGCTGCAGTGCCAACTGCTGAGCCAACGTGCCACCCAGTTTCTAGGTGTCTCTCTCTTTTCCACCTCCTGGTTTACAGCTATTCATGAAAACATTTTTGTATTCTCCACAATAGAACAAAGAACAAAGAAAATTTACAGCCCAGGAACAGGCCCTCCGGCCCTCCAAGCCTGAGCCAATCCAAATGTACTGTCTAAACCTGTCGCTCAATTGCTAAGCATCTGTATCCCTCTGCTCCCCACCTACTCATGCATCTGTCCAGATGCATCTTAAATGAATCTATCATGCCCGCCTCTATCACCCCTGCTGGCAACGCGTTCCAAACGCCCACCACCCTCTGTGTGAAGTACTTGCCGCGTGTATCCCCCTTAAACGTTCCACCTCTCACCTTGAAAGCATGACCTCTCGTTATTGAATGAAGACAGAGCCAAAAATTTGTTCGTTTCATCTGGCATTTCCTTACTATTTATTAACTATTAACTCTCCATGCTTGCACTCCAGAAGTTCAACGCTCACTTCACTTATTCACTTGCAAATAATTGTAGAATGTCTTGCAATTTACCTTTGTGTTCCCGGCCAGCTTCGACCTGAATTTCTTCCTCCACCTTTTAATCATTCTCTGCTGTACTTTATATTTTGACTAATCATTTAATCTGCCACTCATCTTGGCAAAATTATGTGCTTTTTCCTTAAGTTTGATTCCTTCTCCAGCTTCTTCAGTTCTCTGCAGATGCTGCATTTTCTCTTTAGGATTTCTATTTGGAGCAGGAAAGGTACTTATTCTGGTAGTTCTGGAGTATGTGCAGAACTTCCTATTATCTCAACAACCTCTTCTAGGGAGGGGGCATCATCCAAGGCAGCCATCCTTCTGCACACTGTGACAACTTATATTTGACAACAGGGACTTCTAGAAGTCAACAAAGAACCTGGTCATGTGTTGACCACCCACCCCTACTGCAGTGGAACCTGGATCACTTACTGATGTCAGAGTAGGAACATTGAGAGCTTCCACATGCTGTGACCACATCAAGTCCTGGGAATGAAATGCAAGGACCACTGGGCTAGCTGCAAGGGACCGCCATGCAGCTACCAGCATCGAAGCCCTACTCCTGAAGAACCAATTCCGATGGATGGAACATTGCACCAGTGGGTCCTCCCCTCTCAACTCTCCATTGACCAATGCTCAAAGGGTGGCCGAAGGCAAAGTGATAAGGATATGTTGAAGTTCTCCATCAAAGCTTGGAGATATTGACAATACTGACGAGGAAGAGCAAGCTGCTGACCTCTTGGCCTGGCGCCTCCTTATTCATCAAAGTGCAAGTCACATGGAGGTTTCATGATTTGACCACAAATTGGAGCAGTGGTTGCAGAAGAGTCACAGCCCTGGGCTGTGAATTCCGTTTTCCAGCAACATAACCCCGCTGTGGACAAACCTGTAAAAGCTCAGCAGGTCTGGCAGCATCTGTGAAGAGAAATCAGAGTTAGCATTTCAGGTCCAATGACCCTTCCTCACAACAATTTGTTCACCTTGTTGTGAATGCTGTGTGCATTCAGATACGGAACGTTTAGTTTGTCATTTTGTTACCTAGTAACATCTAAACTGGTTTGTTGGTGCATTACTAGTTTTTTTTTCCTTTTCCTGCCATTCTCTGATCCTCATTTCGCACTTTATTGTTTCCTTTCTTCCCTTGGTTGTATTCTTTGATATATCACACCTTACAGCAAAAGGATGGGGTAAAGATACAGGTCAGGGAGGCAGTCTGGGCAGGGGGATGGTCTCTGGGTGTGGGAGGGTGGCCTCTGGATGTGGGGAGCACGGCGATGAGATCCAGGCAGGATGGCAGGTCAGGAGCACAACTTCGGATAGTCAAAGACACCAGTCTCTAATTGCGCCGCATTTCTCTCACTCTATCTCTGTGTCTTCTGCCTTTCATTGTCTATCTCTGTGTGACTTTCACCTCTCTACTGGGTGGCATGCTGGCTCAGTGGTTAGCACTGCAGCCTCACAACACCAGGGTCCCAGGTTCGATTCCAGCCTCGGGCGACTGTCCGTGCTGAGTTTGCACGTTCTCTCTTTGTCTGTGTGGGTTTCCTCTGGGTGCTCCGGTTTCCTTTCACTGTGCAGGTTAGGTGAATTGGCCGTGCTAAATTGCCCAAAGTGTTCGGTGCATTAGTCAGGAGTAAATGTAGGGGAATAGGTCTGGGTGGGTTGCTGTTCAGGGGTTTGGTATGGACTTGTTGGGCTGAAGGGCCTGTTTCCACACTGTAGGGAATCTAATCTAACCTAAACCATGCTGTGTTTTCCCTTATTTTTATTCTCTATCGTGCTCTCTTCCTTTCTCTATCTCTCCCTCACTTGCTTTCTCACTCCCTCACTCTCTTCCTGAGTTTCATGCTACTTCTCGCTGAGTCCCATTTCTGTTCCTCCAGCTCTCTTTCGCTGTCTGCTGCTTCCCTGACCCAGTTGCCTGCTGACTGCTCTGTTGTTTAATTCAGATCTCCTCTCGTTTCTCTACTCCCACTAACAGACTGGGATTACACAAGTGGCCACATTCATGGAGACTTTGAGTCATTTGCTGACCATCACTTCACCGAATTGCAGAGCGTTCAACCCCCCCAGCTGCAACAGCTGTACCGACATATGGAGCTCGAACAGCTACACGGGTTAGAATCCTTACCAGCGACCACCATTCCCATCGGAACAGCAATACATTACAACAAAACACAACCTTCAACAACTACCAGCTTCACATCTCCCCAGGTAGGTCACACACTCAACAAGGAGAGAGTACCTTACTGTCTTCTATCTTCATTGGAGCTCTTGGGGATGATTCGGATTTTCACATTGGCACCTTCCCTTCCCTGACTTGCCCCATTACTACCTCATATTGATTTGCCCCCATTACCATCTCCAATCCAATCCATTCCTGGATGACCCCCCCCCTAATATCTTTACAATTCACTGGGGTAGCAGGTTGTAAATTGCACTCTGTTGTTCCTGGAGGGTTTTTTTTAAGGTATTCACAGTACCCCAATTTGCCTGACTTTCTGACCAAGGTTGATAGACAGCACAGATGAATTTTCTGTATCATACAAGAATTATTCTATTATAAGTAATTAGCCTATAAGTAAGGTAAACTGATGTAAACCATTGGCACATGGCATTACTAACTAAAACTGTAATCCCTTATGAGCTCCCTCTTACACAGACATAAAGGCAAACAAATAGGGAAAAGAGATTATTGGCAGAGAGAGGGAAACTGGGAAGTCAGTTCAGTGGCATGTGCTTCCCAGTTCCAAGGTCAATATGATCCTTCTTTAGCTTGACATCTTGTTCTGGGTGCTTTTATTGGTTCGTAAGAAGTACAGAAGTAACAGAATTGCTTGCAAAATACCTCTGATTTTTCAATTCAAATGTCAGAGCTTACAACAACTGCTGTAGGAAAGGTTACCATTTCCTTTAGGTTGAAACCGAATTTTTGTCTGCAGAGAACATGCAGCTTTTGCTCATTTCTCTCCCCAGCCCTTTCTGTCTGTCTCTCTGTGACTTGTTTCCAGCTCCAAGCTGCCCATCCACTCGAGCACCAGTCGCACAGTTGTTAGCTGTAACTAACGTTCTCTGCCATTGAAAAGAGACCCTAGTCCATAAACTGACCAACAAGAGAGCCACCTCCAACAGAATGATGACACTCTTGGCTCCTCTTCATGTGCAATTCAACCATCCATTACTTCTTTTTCAAACTGGTGTTTGCACAATTCTTCCAAAGGGTGGCAGGATACTTGTATTTCAAATGAGATAGTCATTTCTCATTTCAGTTCACAGGTTTCAGAAACACAAAAATAAAAATGGTAGTCATTAGAGAAGCATTAGCAGAAGGTCATCTCTACAAGTGATATAGTCATTAAGATTCTCCAGCAATACACAGGCACCTCTATATTTGATGGCAATCATTGACATATGGCAGACCCTGTTTTTGGCGTGAATACATTGTGAACTCTACATTTAATGTGAAACTATCAAACATGGTCAGCTCTATGTTTGACTTGAATCTTTAAAACATAGCCATTTCTATGCCTGATGTGAATCTTAACATAGGGCCAGCTCTATGTTTGATGTGAATCTTTAACACATGGTCAGATTGATGTTTGATGTGAATCTTTAATACTTTAGCAAGTCTATGTTTCACATCAATCTTTAGTGTTTGGTCAGCTCTATGGTGTAACCTGAATCTTTAACACTTGGTCAGCTCTGTGTTTGATGGGAATCTTTAAAACATGATCAGATTGATGATTGATGTGAATCATAAACACATGGTCAGCTCTGTGTTTGATGTGAATGCTTGCAACATGGCCAGCTCTGTTTGATATGAATCGTAATACCTAGTCATAGAGTCATAGAGATGTACAGCATGGAAACAGACCCATAGGTCCAACTCATCCATGCTGACCACATATCCTATGTAAATCTAGTCCCATTTGTCAGCATTTAGCCCATATCCCTCTAAACCCTTCCTATTCATTTGCCCATCCATATGCCTCTTAAATGTTGTAACCGTACCAGCCTCCACCACTTCCTCTGGCAGCTCATTCCATACACGTGTCATCACCATCTGTGTCAACAAGTCGCTCCTCAAGTCCCTTTTATAACTTTCCCCTCTCACCCTAAACCTATGCCCTCTACGTCTGGACTCCCCCACCCCAGGGAAAAGACTTTGCCTATTCACCTTATCCATGCCCCTCAAGATTTTATAAACCTCTATAACGTCGCCCCTCAGTCTCTGACTCTCTGAAAACAGCCCTAGCCTATCAGCCTCGCCTTATAGCTCAAGCCCTCCAACCTTGGCAGCATCCTCGTAAATCTTTTCTGAATCCTTTCTAGTTTCACAACATCTTTCCCATAAGAAGGAAACCAGAATTGCATGCAATACTCCAAAAGTGGCTGAAGTAATGTCTTGTACAGCTGCAATATGGTCTCTCAACTCCTATACTCAGTGCACGAACCAATAAAGGAAAGCATACCAAATGCTGCCTTCACTATCCTATCTACCTGCGACTCCACTTTCAAGGAGCTATGAACCTGCACTCCAAGGTCTCTTTGTTCAGCAACACTCCCTAAGACCTTACCATTAAGTGTATAAGTCCTGCTAAGATTTGCTTTCCCAAAATGCAGCACCTTGCATTTATCTGAATTAAACTCCATCTGCCACTTCTCAGCCCATTGGCCCGTCTGATCAAGGTCTTGTTGAACTCTGAGGTAAGCTTCTTCGCTGTCCGCTTAACCTCTAATTTTAGTGTCATCTACAAACTTACTAACCATACCTCCTATCTTCAGCTCAATGTTTTATATAAATCTTGAATCTATATTTCATGTGAATTTTTATACAGAATCAATTCCATGTTTAATGTTAATTTTTAACACATGGACAACTCTGTGTTTGACATGAATCCTTAAATAACAAACAGTTCTATGTTTTATGTGAATATTTAAGGCATGGTGAGCTCTATGATTGATGTGTTTCTTTAATACATCATCAGCTCTGTGTTTGATGTGATTCTTGAACACATTGTTATATCTATGTTTCATGTGAATCTTTAATACATGGTCAGCTCAATGTCTGAGACAGGATCGGTTCAATGCTTGTCATCAGTCTTTAACACATGGACAGCTCTGTGTTTGACATGAATTCCTTAAATAATGAGAAGTTCTATGATTGGTGTGATTCCTTCATGTGTGGTCAACTTTAAATTTGATGTGAATCTATAATCCATGATCAGCTCCATGTTTAATATGAGTCTTTATTCCATTGTCAGCTCTATGCTTCATTTGAATCTTTAATTCACAGTCAATTCTGTGATGGTTGTGAATATAAAAGACATTATAAACTCTCTGTTTGATGTGATTCTTTAACATACAGTTACATCTCTGTTGGATGTGGTTGTTTAAACATGGCCAGCTCTCGGTTTTATGTGAACCTTTATGGCATTGTCAGCTCTCTGATGTGAATTTAATGCAGGGTCAATTCCATGTTTGACAGCAATCTTTGACAAATAGACAGCTCTACTTTTGACATGAATCTTTAAATAATAACAATTTCAATGTTTGATGTGACATGGTCAAATCCATGTTTGACATCATTCTTTAGCACATGAACAGCTCTGTGTTTGATGTGAATCTTTACGACATTGTCAGCTCGACATGTGATACGAGTATTTAATGCAGGGTCAGTTCCATGTTTACGTCAATTTTTTTAGCACATGGATAGTTCCACCTTTGATGTGAATGTTTGACGCGTGGGCAGAAGGATGTTTGACTTGGTTCTTTAATACATGGTCAGCTTTATGATTGACTTGAACCTTTAACAGCTCTATGTTTGATATAAATTTTTAATATATGGTTAGCTCTGTATTTGACATGAACCTTCGATACATGGTCAGCACTATGTTTAATACATATCTTCAATGTATGTTTGACTCTATATTGATGTGACCCTTTAATACATGATCAGTTATATTGCTTGGTGTGATTCTTTCATGCAGGGTCAGCTGTAACTCTTCAAGACATGAATCTACAATACAGGGTCAGCCAAAAGTTTAACTTGAATGTTTAATAGGCAGTCAGCTGTATATTTTACATGAATCCTTAAGACATGGTCAGCCCTATGTTTGACATCAATCTTTAACACATGGTCAGCTCTTTAATGCATAGACACCTTGGTGCTTGATATGAATCTTTAATACTTGGTCCGCAGTATGTTTGATGTGAATCACTATGTGGTTAACCTTCTGGTTATCATCTGGTTCTCATTCTTTGATAAATTTTCAACTCTTCATTTGGTCTGATTCTTTTACATATGGTCATCTTTTGTACCTCTTTAAAGGAGGGAAGTTTTGCATAAAGCCACCAGGAATGGGAGAGATCCTTAATGAGTATTTGTATCGGTATTCACCAAGAAGAAGGACATGACTGATATTGAGGTCAGGGATAAGTGTGTGAATACTCCAGAGAATGTCAATTTATTGAATGAGGAAGTTTTAGGTATCCTAAATTGCATTAAGATAGACAAGTCCCCAAGGCCAGATGGGATCTATCCCAGGTAGGCAAGGGAAGGAATAGCTGGGGGATTAGCAGATATCTTCATATCCTCTTTGACAATAGGCCAGGTTCCAATTCCTTGTTTAAGAAAGGAAACTGAGATAGTCCGGGAAACTGTAGGTTGGTGGGCCTAATATCTGTGGTGGGGAAGCATTTGGAGAAGATACTGAGGGACAAGATATATGCAAATTTGGAATAGTGAGAGCAGCATGGTTTTTGTACGGGGAAGGCCATGTCTTCACCAAACTGATTGAATTTTTTTTTCAAAAGGCGACAAAGTTAATTGATGAGGGAAGGGCAGTGGTTATGGTTTATATGGACTTTTGGAAGGCATTTGATAAAGTCCCACATGGCAGATTGGTACAGAAACTAAAATCACATGGGATTCAGGGTGGGCTGACGTGATGGACACAAATCTGGCCTGGTCATGGAAGGCAGAAGGTGGCGGTGGAAGGGTGTTTTACAGAATGGAGGCTGGGTAACTAGTGGTGTTCCACAGGGATCAGTCTTAGGTCCTCTGTTGTTTGTAGCATATATAAATGATCTGGAGGAAAATGTGTGGTCTGATTCGTAAGTTTGCAGATGACACGAAGATTGGTGGAGTTGCTGACAGTGCTGACGATTGTGAAAGGATACAACAGGATGTAGATAGATTGGGGACTTGGGCACAGAAATGGCAGATGGAGTTTAATCCAGACAAATGTGAGGTGATGCATTTTGGAGGATGAAATTTAGGTGTGAATTATACTGAAAATGGCAGAACCCTTAGGAACATTAACATAGAGATGGATCTGGGTGTGCAGGCCCACAGTTCCCTAAAAGTGGCAACACGGGTGGCCAAGGTGATTCAGAAGGCATATGGCATGCTGGCCTTCATCAGCCAGGGCATGGTGTACAAGAGTTGGCAAACCATGAGGCAGCCATACCAAAACCCTTGTTAGACTGCATTTGGAGTATTTTGTGCAGTTTTGGTCACCACACTACCAGACAGAAGTGGAAGCTTTGGAGAAAATGCAGAGAAGGTTCACGAGGATGTTGCCTGGTCTCAGGGGCACTGGCTCTGAGGGAAGGTTAAACAGACCAGGGTTGTTTTCACTGGAAAGATGGTGGCTGAGAGGAGACCTGACAGAGGTCTACACAATTATGAGAGGCATGGATAGGGTGGATAGTCAGAGGCTTTTTCCCAGGGCTGAAGTTTCAATTACAAGGGGACACAGGTTCAAGGTGAGAGGGGGAAAGTTCAAGGGAAATGTGCGAGGGAAGTTTGTCACACAGGGTGTGATAGGAGCCTAGAACACACTGTCTAAAGAGGTGGAGGAAACAGGCACATTGACAACATTTAAGAGGCACCTGGATGGTTACATGAACAGGGAGGGAATAGAGGGATACAAACTGAATGAGGGCAGAAGGATTATTTTTTAGTTTAGTTAGGGCATGATGATCAGCACAGGCTTGGAGGGCCGAAGGGCCTGTTCCTGTGCTGTATTTCCATTTTGTTCTTTGTTCTTTGTTCTTTAAGACACGGCCAGGTATGACGTGTGATGTGAATCATTGATACATGGGCAGCTCGTGTTTGATGCAAATCTTTTATAGGTGGTGAACTGTATTGTTGAGAGCATAATTTACTGGTGGAAAAACCAGAGAAATAGATGAGTATATTAACTATCAGAGGATGTAGGTCTCACTGCAGCTGTACAAGGTGCTGGTGAGACCTCATCTGAAGTGTTGTTAGCAGTTTTGGTCTCCTTGGTTTAAGGAACAATTTCATTTCATTGATGATTTGGAGACACCGGTGTTGGACTGGGGTGTACAAAGTTAAAACTCACACAACACCAGGTTATAGTCCAACAGGCTTATTTGGAAGCACTAGCTTTTGAGAATTTTTAGAGAATTCTCCCCAACCACCTGATGAAGGAGTGACACTCCAAAAGCTAGTGCTTCCAATTAAACCTGTTGGACTATAACCTGGTGTTGTGTGATCTTTAACTCATTCCATTGAGGCAGTTCCGAGAAGGTTTACTTGAATATTCCTCGGTAGAAGGATTGTCTTATGAGTGAAGGCTTAACAGGTTGGGACTCTACTCACTGGAATTTAGAACAATGAAGTGTCATCTCGTTGAAACATAGATTCTTAAGGGGCTTGACTCGGTAAATGCTGAGAGGCGGTTTTCCCTCGTGGGAGAATCTAGGAACAGAAGGGTATAATCTCAGGATAAAGGGACACCGGTTTAAGACTGAGATAAGGAGGAATTTCTCTCAGATTTTTGTGAGTCTTTGGACCTCCTTGCCTTAGAGAGCTGTGAGGCAGGGTCCAAGCATTCATTGAAGGCTGAGAATCAAGTGTTACAAGGAAAGAGTGGGTGAGTGGACATGAAGAGCATTGATTAGATTAGATTACTTACAGTGTGGAAACAGGCCCTTCGGCCCAACAAGTCCACACCGACCCGCCGAAGCGCAACCCACCCATACCCCTACATTTACCCCTTATTACCTAACACTAAGGGCAATTTAGCATGGCCAATTCACCTAACCTGCACATCTTTGAACTGTGGGAGGAAACCGGAGCACCCGGAGGAAACCCACGCAGACACGGGGAGAACGTGCAAACTCCACACAGTCAGTCGCCTGAGTCGGGAATTGAACCCGGGTCTCTGGCGCTGTGAGGCAGCAGTGCTAACCACTGTGCCACCGTGCCGCCATTCAACTATGATCCAATTGAATGGCGGAGAGGGCTCAAGGGGTCAAATGGCCTACTCCTGTTCCTAATTATTTTGGTCTTATGGTCTCTGTTTGACATGTATCTTCAATACATGGTCAGATCTATGTTTGACATGTATCTTTAATACATGGCCAAATCAATATTTCATATAAAACTTTAAAACATCGTCAACACAATTTATAATCTGAGCTTCTAAGCAGAACATGTTTCTAACCGTTGAAGGTATCTGATGCCCTGTTTCATAAGAGGTGGCAACCGGGGTGAGTGTTCATGCATTTCCTGCTACAGTGGGAATATTGCTAAAGTCAGGAAGTGTTACAGTTCCAGCTGATCTCAGGACGTTGCCAAGCCCAGGAAATGCACAGCAACAGTGAGTGTTACTACTGACTCTAACGTCCAGAGAGACATGTGAAATACAGGCATTACAACAGATAATCCGCCTGCTCAACCTCTCCTGTCTCTGTCAGCATTCTCCTCAAGGTGTATTATTTTAAGCACACTTGCATATCATCTTCCATGTCCCCTTCATCGACATCCATCCAAATATCATATCCCAACGGCTAATCAGGTTTTCATCTCAGACATTGCGTCTGGAAGGGATATTAATAGACGGGCTGAAGAGGAAAATCTCTGGCAGATGAATTTCAATGTAAGCAAGTGAGAGATTATTCATTTTGGACTGAGAAAAGATAGATCAGAATTACTTTTCAGATGGTATGAAGCCAAGGAGACTTGGCTTTCAGGTACGTAGATCAGGTAGGAATCGATTACTGCAGATGCTGGAAGCTGTACTGCAAACAACAAGTGCTGGAGATCACAGCAGGTCGGACAGCATCCGTGGAGAGAGAGCAGGCTAACATTTCGAGTTTAGATGACTCTCCATCAGAACTCTGATAAAGGTCATGTAGACTCGAAACGTTAGCTTGCTCTCTCTCCCTGGATGCTATCAGACCTGCTGTGATGTCCAGCACTTGTTTTCACCACATTACATCTTTAAAATGTCATAAACAGATACAGAAAATAATTAAGGTGGCTAATGGAATGTTGGCCCTTATATTGAGAGGAAGGGAGTACAGGGTGCAGTAATTATGCTGGCAGTTATACAAAACTTTGGTTGGACCCCACTAGGTGTTCTGAGAGCAGATTGGGCACCACACTTTTGGCCTTGGGGAAACTACAACGCTGGTTTACAAGAGTTATGCTTGGACTTCAGGAGGAGAAGAGAGATTATACATATTAGGCCAGTTTCTCTAAAGTTTAGAAGATTAGGGGTGGTCTGATTGAAGTCGTGAAGACATTAATGGGAAAAGATAGGGTAGATAAAGGTTAAGTATTTTCACTGATTGGGAATTCCAGAACTCGGGGGCAAAGTCTGAAAATTAGGGCCAGACCGTTCAGGAGAGATATTAAGAATCACTTCTACCCACAAAGCTGGAAGAGGTTTAGAACTTCCTTCCAAAAACGGCAATGGATGCTGGAGCAGTTGTTAGTATTAAATCTGAACCCCCCCTCGCCAGTGTGTCGATCGTCCCTCATTCTTACCACTTTTGTAGCCTCAAATGGTCTGCTTACGCCACTCCTTCTGTAATATCACAAGAAGATTACAGTGCAGAATGGAGCCATTTGGTCCACTCTGTCTACACCAACATCATAATTTAGCGCTATTCTCCTGCCTTCTCCCCATAACCTAACACAAGCCTGCTCCACACTCATTGCAGTACATTCCAGACCCTAACCATAGAGTCACAGAGCTGTACAGCATGAAAACAGACCCTTCTGTCCAACTTGTCCATGCCAACCAGGTGTCCTAAATTAATCTAATCCCAATTGCCAGAATTCAGCCCATATCCCTCTAAACCCTTCCTATTCATGTATCTATCCAAATACCTTTTAAATGTTCTATTGTACCAACCTCCACCACTACCTTTGGCAGCTCAACCCATACATGGACCACAATCTATATGAAAATGTTGCCCCTTAGGTTCCCTTTTAAATCTTCCCCCTCTCTTCCTAAACCTAAGCCCTCTACGTTTGAACGCTTCAATCCTGGGGAAATGACCTTGACTATCCATGCCCCTCATGATTTTATAAACTTCTAAAAAGTCACTCCTCAGTCTCTGACGCTCCAGGGAAAGTAGCCCCAGCCTGTTCAGCCTCTCCCGATAGCTCAAACTCTCCAACCCTGGCAGCATCCTAGCAAATCTTTTCTGAACCCTTTCAAGTTTCACAAAATCCTTGCTCTTGTAATCAGACCAGAATTGAACGCAGTATTCCACAAATGGTCAAACCAATGTCCTTGAGTGAACCTATTTCCACCACACCCTCGGGCAGTATGTTCCAGACACAAGCCAGTCACTGCATTAGTTTGTCCTCACATTGATTGTGCTCCATTTACCAATTAGTTGAAATCTCTACCTACTCATTTTCATTCCTTCCATAACTGTTTCTTCCTCTCTACCTTGTCCAGACAAATCCCGATTTTGAACTAATCAAGCAATTCCCTCCAGGATAGACAATCCGAGCATCTCTGATCCTAAGTGTATATTGTATCAGGAAGTAGTTAGAGAAAAAGGTCTTTAAGGAAGGGCTGCACCCAGGTGACCACTCCTATTTCTGGGATGAACCCATTTGTTGAGAGTGAAACATGTTTTTTTTCCCTCTGGGAGAGTGTTTGTAGGAACTTTTCAACATTGTATTTCTTGAGCAAGACGTTAATGCCAAGACATGAATAAGATCCATGCACAATTAGTCACTTGATCACAAGTACCAGAATATCAGAATGACACATTTTCTGCATTTCTGCATTTTATTTTTTCTTACCTTCAAGAATAGCCTTAATAGGCAGAAAGTTTTTGTTTTAAATGAACTTTTTTTGTTTGATTGTCTTTCCCCAAAGATGGACTGTGTGTTTTGGATTATTTAGAGGAAGGACAAGTATACTTTCCTGTTACAGGTTATGTATGTGAAGCAGTTATTGTAGTCTTGTTTTGATAATAAGCTCACAATTGCATTTATTAAAGAAACCTTATTGGATTATATTTTGATTTTAAACCTGATATAGGTAAGGTGGTCTTGATAACTGGAAAATGTATTTTTCTTTTATGTTGTGACTGAGGAGTAGTCAGATAGGAGCGAGAATGAACTCTTCCAGCCTTGATTATCCTTTTGTAGTTCCATGCTATCCCCTTGCATTTGGTAAAGGGCCCCCAGCTTATATTGTGCACAAACTTTAAAATTGTGTACAGAGCAACAAAGGTATGACATGAAGCATACCACTACGTTTCATTATTCCAGGGGAAAGATCACCAGATAGTAACCTGATGGTGCTGTACAGAACCACCACTCAATACCCTTCTTGTAGTTGGGAGCTTAATGCCACACATGCTACTCCCACCTGGCTTTGTAGACACTCATAGAACTGTACAGCACAGGAATGGGCCCATTGGTCCACTATGTTGTGCCGAACATGACACCAAATTAAACTAAATCCCTTCTGTCTGCCATTGGCCCATATCCTTCCATTCCTTGCATATTCATGTTATTGTCTGAAAGTCCCTTCAACACCCCTATCGTATCTGCCTCCACCACCACTCTTGGCAGTTTGTTCCAGACTCATAGAGTCATAGAGATGTACAGCATGGAAACAGACCCTTCAGTCCAACCCGTCCATGCCGACCAGATATCCCAACCCAATCTAGTCCCACCTGCCAGCACCCGGCCCATATCCCTCCAAACCCTTCCTCTTCATATACCCATCCAGATGCCTCTTAAATGTTGCAATTATACCAGCCTCCACCACTTCCCCTGGAAAACCTGCCCCTCACACCTCCTTTGAACATTCCCCCCTCACCTTAAATGCATGCCTCCTAGTTTTAAACATCTCAACTCTGGAAAAAAAAATTCTGATCTATGCATTTCATGATTTTATAGACTTCAATCAAATCTCCCCTCAGCCTCTGCCGCTCCAGAGAAAACAACCAGAGTTTTTTCCAGCCTTTCCCATGAGCACTTTTCTCTAATTCAAGTAGCATTCTGTTAAACCTCTTCTGCAACCTCTCCAAACTGTCTACATCCTTCCTGTTCAGGATCCTGCCATTACCTTCATACTTTTCCTTAACATTTGATCTCCCAAAGTGCAGCACCTCACACTTAGCTGGATTAAACTCCATGTGTGATTTCTCAGCACGGTGGCTCAGTGGTTAGCACTGCTGTCTCACAGTGCCAGGGACCTGGGTTTGATTCCAGCCTTTGGGCGCCTGTCTGTGTGGAGTTTGCACATTCTCCCCATGTCTGCGTGGGTTTCCTCTGGGTGCTCCGGTTTCCTCCCACAATCCAAAGATGTGCAGGTTAGGTGAATTGGCCATGCCCACAGTGTTCTGGGATGTGTGGGTTAGGTGCATTAGTCAGGGGGAAATGTAGAGTAAGAGAGTAGGGGAATGGGTCTGGGTGGGTTACTCTACGGAGGGTCAGTGTGGACTGGTTAGGCCAAAGGACCTGTTTCCACATTGTAGGGATTCTATGGTTAACACCTGAACTGATCAATATTCAGTTGTTTCCTTTGACAACCTTCCACACTATCCACAACTCCACCAATCGATGTATCGTCTGCAAGCTTACTAACCCGACCACCTATATTTTCATCCAAGTCATTCGTATATATCACAAACAGCAGAGGTCTCAGTATGGAACCCTGCAGAACACCACTAGTCACAGATCTCCAGCCAGAAAAACACCCACCACTACACTCTCCCTTCTATAGCAAGCCAATTCTGAACCCGTGCAGCCAAGTCACTGTGGACCAAGGGTCTTTGTCCAAAACCTTACTAAAATCCATATAGACAACATCCACTGCTCTACCCTCATCGATCACCTTTGTCACCTCCTCAAAAAATCTATCAAGTTAGTAAGACATGACCTGTCCTGCACAAAGCCATACTGATTATCCCTAATTAGGCCATGCTTTTTTTTTAAAGATCCCCAACAGCGTGGAAACAGGCCCTTCGGCCCAACAAGTCCACACTGACCCTCCGAAGAGTAACCCACCCAGTCCCATTTCTCTCTGACTAATGCACCTAACATTATGGGCAATTCAGCATGACCAATTCACCTGACCTGCACATCTTTGGAGTGTGGGAGGAAACCAGAGCACCCAGAGGAAACCCACGCAGACACGGGGAAAATGTGCAAACTCCCCACAGACAGTCACCCGAGGCCTGGATTTGAACCTGGGACCGTGGTGCTGCGAGGCAGCAGTGCTAACCACTGTGCCACTATGCCGCCCTTTTCTAAATGCAAGTAAATCCTAAATTTAAGAATTCTCTCCAGTAGCTTCCCAATCACCGATGTAAGACTCACTCTGTAGTTTCCTGGATTATCCCTTCTTCCCTTCATGGACAGAGGAACAACATTAACTACTTGCCAGTTCTCTGTGGCTAATGAGAATTCAAATATCTTGGCCAGAAGAGAAATCTTCTCTCTTGCCTCTCTCAGTAACATGGGTAGATGCCATCGGGCCCTGGGGACTTATCCACCTTCATGCTCTTTAAGTGACCCAACACCACTACTTTCTTGATCTCAAAATGCCTTAGCATATTAGCATCCACACACATCTCACTACCCTCCATAACCTTCTCCTGGGTGAATACCGATGCAAAGTACTCATTTAGGGTCTCACCCGCATCCTTTGCCTCTGACTCCCTCGAGTGGTCCTACCTTCTCCCTGGTTGTCATTTTGTTTTTAATGAATGGATAGAATGCTTTGGGATTCTGTTTAACCCAACTCGCCAAGGTCATTCCATGGCCCCTTCTTGCTCTCCTAATTCCCTGCTTGAGTACTTTCCTGCTTTTCTTATATTCCTCACGGGACTCTGTCTGATTTTAGCTTCCTAAACTGTTCCTCGGATGCTGCCTGAACTGCTCTGCTCTTCCAGCACCACTAATCCAGCAACATATCCGTACCTTACCAGCCTTATTTTGGCATCGCTGACTTACACTGTGTGGTCCCAGAACAGACTGCTGTGGGACACTATGTGGACCTTTAAACATTGAAAATCTGCTCGGCACTGTGCCACTCCCTCGGTACTGACCCTCTGACAGCGCAGCATTCCCTCAGTACTGACCCTCTAACAGTGCAGCACTCCATCATTACTGACCCTCTGACAATGCAGCACTCCATCAGTACTGACCCTCTGACAGTGCAGCACTCCCTCAGTACTGACCCTCTGACAGTGCAGCACTCCCACAGCACTGACTCTCCGACAGTGCAGTACTCCCTCAGTACTGACCCTCTGACAGTGCAGCATTCCCTCAGTACTGACCCTCTGACAGTGCAGCACTCCCTCAGGACTGACCCTCTGACAGTGCAGCACTCCTTCAACATTGACTCTCCACTGGTGCAGTGCACCCTTAGTCCTGACCCTCTGACCGTGCAGCACTCCCTCAGTACTGACACTCTGACAGAATGACAGTGATAGAGTCATAGAGATGTACAGCACAGAAACAGACCCTTTGGTCCAACTCGTCCATGCCGACCAGATATCCCAACCCAATCTAGTCCCACCTGCCAGCACCTGGCTCATATCCCTCTCAAACCTTCTTATTCATATACCCATCCAGATGCCTTTTAAATGTTGCAATTGTACCAGCCTCCACCACTTCCTCTGGCAGCTCATTCCATACACGTACCACCCTCTGTGTGAAAACGTTGCCCCTTAGGTCTCTTTTATATCTTTCCCCTCTCTCCCTAAACCTATGCCCTCTAGTTCTGGATTCCCTGATCCCAGGGAAAAGACTTTGTCTATTTACCTAGCCATGTCCCTCATGGTTTTATAAACCTCTATAAGGTCACCCCTCAGCCTCCAACACTCCACGGAAAACAGCCCCAGCCTATTCAACCTCTCCGCCTCAAATCCTCCAACCCTGGCAACATCCTTGTAAATCCTTTCTGAATCATTTCAAGTTTTAGGAAGGAGACCAGAATTGCAAGCAATATTCCAACAGTGGCCTAACCAATGTCCTGTACAGCCGCAACATGACCTCCCAACTCCTGTACTCAATTCTCTGACCAATAAAGGAAAGCATACCATTCGCCTTCTTCACTATGAACCTGCACTCCAAGGTCTCTTTGTTCAGCAACACTCCCCATGACCTTACCATTAAGTCCCGCCCTGATCTGCCTTTCCAAAATGCAGCTCATCGTATTTTTGAAAATTAAACTCCACCTGTCACTCCTCAGCCCATTGGCCCATCTGATCAAGGTCCTATTGTAATCTGAGGTAACCTTCCTTACTGTCCACTACCCCTCCAATTTTGGTGTCATCTGCAACTTACTAACTGTACCTCTTATGCTCACACCCAAATCATTTACATAAATGACAAATGCTAGTGGACCCAGAACCAATCCTTGTGGCACTCCACTGGTCACAGGCCTCCAGTCTGAAAAACAACCCTCCACCACCACCCTCTGTCTTCTACCTTTGAGCCAGTTCTGTATCCAAATGGCTAGTCCCCCCTGTATTCCATGAGATCTAACCTTGCTAACCAGTCTCCCATGGGGAACCTTGTCGAACGCCTTACTGAAGTCCATATGGATCACATCTACCGCTCTGCCCTCATCAATCTTCTTTGTTACTTCTTCAAAAAACTCAATCAAGTTTGTGAGACATGATTTCCCACGCACAAAGCCATGTTGACGATCCCTAATCAGTCCTTGCCTTTCCAAATACGTGTAAATCCTGTCCCTCAGGATCCCTCCAACAACTTGTCGACCACCAAGGTCAGGCTCACTGGTCTATAGTTCCCTGGCTTGTCCTTACCACCTTTCTTAAATAATGGCACCATGTTAGCCAACCTCCAGTCTTCCAGCACCTCACCCGTGACCTTCGATGATACAAATATCTCAGCAAGGGGCCCAGCAATCATTTCCCCAGCTTCCCACAGAGTTCTCGGGTACACCTGATCAGGTCGTGGGGATTTATCCACTTTTATGCGTTTCAAGGCATCCAGCACTTCCTCCTTTATAATATGGACATTTTTCAAGATGTCACTATCTATTCCCTACATTCTATACCTTCTATGTCCTCCTTCGCAGTAAATATTGATGCAAACTACTCGTTTAGTATCTCCCCCATCTCGTGCGGCTCCACACAAAGGCCATCTTGCTGATCTTTGAGGGGCCCTATTCTCTCCCTAGTTACTCTTTTGTCCTTAATGTACTTGTAAAAACACTTTGCATTTTCCTTAACCCTATTTGCCAAAGCTATCTCATGTCCCCGTTTTGCCCTCCTATTTCCCTCTTAAGTATACTCCTACTTCCTTTATACTCTTCTAAGGATTCACTCGATCTATCCTGTCTATGCCTCACATATGCTTCCTTCTTTTTCTTAAACAAATTCTCAATTCCTTTAGTCATCCAGCATTCCCTATACCTACCTGCCTTCCCTTTCACCCTAACAGGTATATACTTTCTCTGGACCTGTGAACATCTGCCCCCAATCAGCTTTTGAAAGTTCTTGTCTAATACCGTCAAAATTAGCTTTCCTCCAATTTAGAAATTCAACTTTTAGATCTGGTCTATCCTTTTCCATCACTATTTTAAAACTAATAGAATTATGGTTGCTGGCCCCAAAGTGCTCCCCCACTGACACCTCAGTCACCTTATTTCCCAAGAGTAGGTCATGTTTTGCACCTTCTCTAGTAGGTACTGACTCAGAAATTTTTCTTGTACACTCTTAACAAGCACCTCTCCATCTAAACCCTTAACACTATGGCAGTCCCAGTCTATGTTTGGAAAGTTAAAATCCCCTACCATAACCACTCTATTATTCTTATAGATAGCTGAGATCTCCTTACAAGTTTGTTTCTCAATTTCCCTCTGACTATTGGGGAGGTCTATAATACAATCCCAATAAGGTGATCATCCCTTTCTTATTTCACAGTGCCACCCAAATAACTTCCCTGGATGTATTTCCGGGAATATCCTCCCTCAGCACAGCTGTAATGCTATCCCTAATCAAAAATGCCACTCCCCCTCCTCTCTTGCCTCCCTTTCTGTCCTTCCTGTGGCATTTGTATCCTGGAACATTAAGCTGTCAGTCCTGCCCATCCGTGAGCCATGTTTCTGTAATTGCTATGATATCCCAGTCCCATGCCCTGAGCTCATCTGCCTTCCCTGTTAGGCCCCTTGCATGGAAATAAATGCAGTTTAATTTATCGGTCCTACCTTGTTCTCTGCTTTGTCCCTGCCTGCCCTGACTGTTTGACTCTCAACTGTACCTGTCTCAGATTGATCTCTTTCCTCTGTATCTCTTGGGTACCAAACCCCACCCCCCCCCCCCCCCCCACCCCCCCCCCACCACCTTACTAGTTTAAATTCTCCTGAGCAGCTTTATCAAATTTCCCTGCCAGTATATTAATATGTGAATCCTTCTTCCATACACCAGCTCCTCAACCATGCATTCATCTGCTCCATCCTCCTATTCCTCCCCTCACTAGGTGGTAGCGCTGGGAGTAATCCAGATATTACTACTCTCGAGGACCTCCTTTTTAAATTCCTGCCTAACTCTCTGTAATCTCCCTTCAGAATCTCAACCTTTTCCGTTCCTATGTCACTGGTTCCAATGTGGACAATGACCTCCTGATGGTCCCTCGTCCCTTTGGGAACATTCTGCACCCTCTCTGAGACATCCTGGCACCAGGGAAGCAACACACCATTCTGATTTTTTGCTGCTAGCCACAGAAACATCTGTCTGTGCCTCTTACTAGAGAGTCCCCCATCCCAATCGATCGCTTGGAACCTGACATACCCCCATTGCATTAAAGCCAGTCTCAATACCAGGAATTTGGCTTCATTCCCCTGAGAATCCATCACCCCCTATATTTCCAAAACAGCATACTTGTTTGAAATGGGTATAGCCACAGAAACTCCTGAGCTACCTGCCTACCTCTCCTCCCTTTCTTGAATTCAACCCATCTACCTGACTGTATTCACGGCTTTTCTCCCTTCCTATAACTGCCATCCATCACACCCCCTTGCTCTTGTAAATTCCTCATTGCATTCGATCTGATTCACAACCAAAGACATTTATTACAGATATAATCCTCAGTAACCTGTAAACTCTCCCTAAATTCCCACATCCGACAAGAAGAGTGTATCACTCTACCAAGGTCCATTTTGCTTCTTCCAATGTGCAGACCCAGAAAATAGCACCATCTTATTGCTCTACAAAACACTGCTTCAGGTTAACCTAATACTTATGGCTTATGTTATTAAAATTTAATTAAGAGACAGATCCCAATAAAAACATATAAGAATATAATCAAGAAAGAACCCACTTTACTCACTACTGTAGATTTACAGTAAGGCTATATATAAAACTATTCACTTATCTGTTCCTCTGCTGTGACGTCTCCTAAACAGGTTCCTCCAAGATCAGTTATGAATTTCACTGTTTGTTATGTTTTCCTAGACGCACACCAATGTCCAGCGATACATGAGTTCAAACAGCAAAGGCAGTAACTGCACAGATTCACTGCTGTGTCAGAATCCTGTGTAGATTTCCTATCTCTCTCTCTCTCTTCCTTACAGACCATGTGCTCGCTGCCTTTGTCTGTCTTTCTCCCTTTTAAAAGTGCTGTTGTTCTGACTTTTATTTTCTCCAAAGTGCCAAAACATTTGCAACAGCATATAAAACAGTAATTGCTGCTCCTGGAATTCACCTCCAATGCCAAAAATACCTCAAAAAAGAAACATCGATTACAGCTACAAATTTTTCCGGTCCTCCATCTTAGATTACCCAGAATTCAAGTCACCTCTCAACCTTCTTCTCTCTAACAAAAACAGCCTCAAGTCCCTCAGCCTTTCCTCATAAGACCTTCCCTCCATACCAGGCAACATCCAAGTAAATCTCCTCTGAACCCTTTCCAAAGCTTCCAAGTCCTTCCTATAATGTGGTGACCAGAACTGTGCGCAATACTCCAAGTGCGGTCACACCAGAGTTTCGTACAGCTGCAGCCTGACCCTGTAGCTCTGAAACTCAATCCCTCTCCCAATAAAAGCTAACACACCGTATGCCTTCTTAACAGCCCTATCAACCTGGGATCTATGTACCTGGACATGTGTAGTTTGAGACCATGCCCTTGTCATAGAGTCATAGAGATACACAGCTGAAAAATGTGTTGTTGGAAAAGCGCAGCAGGTCAGGCAGCATCCAAGGAGCAGGGGAATCGACGTTTCGGGCATAAGCCCTTCTTCAGGAATCTTTCTCATAGAGATAAGCAGCTTGGAAACAAGACCCTTCAGTCCACCTCGTCCAGGTTGACCAGCTATCCTAAATAAATCTAATCCCATTTGCCAGCACTTGGCCCATATCCCTCTAGACCCTTCCTCAATACCCATCCAGATGCCTTTTAAATGTTGCAATTGTACCAGCCTACACCACTTCCTCAGGCAGCTCATGCCAGACACGCACCACCCTCTGCATGAAAAAGTTGCCCCTAGGTCCCTTTTAAATCTTTTCCCTCTCACCTTAAACCTATGCTCTCTAGTTTTGGACACACCCACTCTAGGGAAAAGACCTTGTCTATTTACTCCATCCTTGCCCCTCATGATTTTATAAACCTCTCTAACGTCAGCCCTCAGCCTCCGAAACTCCAGGGAAAATAGTCTCAGCCTCTCCCCACCGCTCAAACCTTTCTAGCTGGAGATGGTCACAGCTTTGAAAGGTGCGATCTAAGGATCTTTGGTGAATTTCTGCCGTGCCTCTTGTAGCTGGTACATACAGTGCTGCTACTGAGCGTTGGTGGTGGAAAGAGTGTAAGTTTGTGGATGTGTCAAGCAAATGGGCTGCTTTGTCCTGAATGGTGTCAGGCTTCTTGAGTGTAGTCAGAACTGAATCCATCCAGGTGAGTGGGGAATATTCTATCACAGCTGGAAATGTGTTGCTGGAAAAGCGCAGCAGGTCAGGCAGCATCCAGGGAACAGGAGAATCGACGTTTCGGGCATAAGCCCTTCTTCGGCTTATGCCCGAAACGTCGATTCTCCTGTTCCCTGGATGCTGCCTGACCTGCTGCGCTTTTCCAGCAACACATTTCCAGCTCTGATCTCCAGCATCTGCAGACCTCACTTTCTCCTCAAATATTCTATCACACTCCTGCCGTGTACCTTGTAGGTGGTGGATAGGGTTTGGGGAGTTGGGGTGTGAATCACTTGCTGGGGATCCCTAGCAACTGTATTTATGAGTCCAGTTGTGTTTCTGATGAATGGTAGCCACAGGATGTTGATAATGAGGGATTCATTCTGTCCCATTTAGCATGATGATAGTGCCACACAACACAATGGGAAGGTAGAAATTAATTTTCACAAAGACTGTATGGTGGTTACTCTTACTGGTACTGTCATGGAAAGATACATTTGCGACCAGCAGATTGGTGAAGATGCGGTCAAGTATATTTTCCCTCTCGGTTCCTTCATCATCTGTTGTAGACGTAGTCTCGGTTGGTAGTGTTTGCTGCCTTGTTGGCACTGGGATATTGAAATCCCCCATCCAGAGTACATTTAGTGCCCATGCCACCCTCTGTGCTTCCTTCAAGTGTTGTTCAACACGGAGGAGCACTGATTCATCAGCGAAGGAACAACAGTTCATGGTAACCAGCTGGAGGATTTCTTGACCATGTTTAATCTTTTACTGTGGGGTCCAGAGGCAATGGTGAAGACTCTCAGGGCAACTCCTTTCTGACTGTATAACACTGTGGCACCAGCTCTGCTGAGTCTGACCTGCCAGTGGGACAGGACATATCCAGGAATGGTGCTGGTGGTGTCTGGGACATTGTCTTTATGATACGGTTAGTGTGACTATGCCAGGCTGTTGCTTGGGCAATCTATGAGACGGCACTCCCAAGTTTAGCACTATCCCCTAAGTATTAGTAGGGAGGATTTTTCTGGGTCGACACAGCTTTTTCTGACGTCCGTGCCACACAATGACATCGCCAACAGGTCAGAATCGAACCATTACTACTTGAAAGCAGAGGGGATGGGCTAGTGGTATTATATCGAGACAGTCAGTGTGAAGGTTGATGCCAGGTGCACTATCCAGTTTCATTTCATTTCATGTTGAGATTTCAGATCGATCGATACAACTGAGTGGCTTGTTAGACCATTTCAGAGAGCCGCTGAGAGTCAATCACATTGCTGTGGGTCTGGAGTCACACGTAGGTCAGATCAGGAGAAGATGACAGATTTCCTTCTCTGAAGGATATTAGTGAACCAAATGGGTTTTTCCTGACAATCGACAATGATTTCATGATCATCAATAGATTCTTAATTCCAGATTTCTTTTATTGAATTTGTCCCACTATCTATCATGAACGTCTGGATTGATTGTCTCGATATAATACACTAGCCCATCCCCTTCTGCTTTCAATTTCATGATTTTCAAGTGGTAATGATTAGATTCTTACCTGATGGCAATGTCATTGCCTGACGTTTGTGTGGGATGAGTAATTGCTTGCCACTTTTCAACCTAAGCTTGGATACTGCCCAGGTCTTGTTCCATTTCATGGAATCATAGAATCCCTGCCAGGTGAAAGCAGGCCAATTGGTCCATCTAGTTCATACCGCCCCTCTAAAGAGCATCCGAGTCAGCCCCACCCCCACCCCCTGCATTTCCCACAGATAATCCACCTAGCCTGCATGTCCCTGGACACTGGCAATTTAGCATGGCCAATCCACCTAACCTGCACACCTTTGGACAGTGGGAGGAAACCTGCGTAGGCACGGGGAGAGTGTGTAATCTCCACATAGACAGTGCCCACGGGTGGAATTGAGCCAGGCTCCCTGCGGCTGTGAGACAGCCGTGCTAACCACTGAGCCACAGTGCTGCCCATTTGGACATAGACTACTTCAGTATCTAAGAAGATGTGAATGACGGTGAACATTAGTCATTCAAATTCATAGAATCGTTGAATCCCCACAGTGTGGAGGCAGGCCATTCAGCCCATCTAGTTCCAAACCATCCTATAAAGAGCACATCCCTGGACACTCTGGGTAATTTAGCATGGCTAATCTACATAGCCTGCACATTCCTGGACACTCTGGGTAATTTAGCATGGCCAATCCACCTAGCCTGTACATCCCTGGGCACTCTGGGTAATTTAGCATGGCCAATCCAGCTAAGGTGCACATCTTTGGATTGTGGGAGGAAAACAGAGCATCTGGAGGAAACTCACGCAGACACAGAAAGAATGTGTAAACACAGGGTGGGATCAAAATTGGTCTACGAATTGAATTCCCTCTGTGCTGCTAGGCACAGCCAGGTGAGTTGGTATGGTTTTAGATACAACTACCTGTTTGATTCAATAAGTCGCACTGTCCACAGACATTTGGCCACTTTGCAACTCCTCTCTCCTTCACAGGTGCCCTTTGTGTCCCACTGGTGCCCACAGTACACATCCTCAGCTGAACGGAGTTCCGATGAGGAAGAGCTGGAGAGGCGAAGTCCACCATTAGAAGTGTCGGATGGAGAAACAGAGGTTACAGATTCTTTTCCCCACATGGGTAGTGCAGATTCAGGTGGGTATGAGGAGGAAGATTGAAGATTAAAGATTTTACAGACAGCACCTGTAGTAGCAATGAAGGGATGGGTAGCAGGAATAGAGGTGGGATTCAATAGGGAATAGACGGGAATGATGGGATTGAGGGGAAATAACACAAGGAGTCTGGAATTGCTTGTTTTTTTTTATTTATTCACAAAATGAGGGTGTCATTGACTGGGCCAGCATTTATTGTCCATTGCTAATTGCCCAGAGAGCAGTTAAGAGTCTGCCACATTGTTGTGGGTTTGGGAGTGACATGTTGGCTTGACCTGGTAAAGATGGTCATTTGCTTCTCTAATGGATGAACATTAGTGAACCAAAAGGGTTTTTCAAGCAACTGACAATGGATGTATGGTCATCATTAAACTCTTAATTTCAGATTTTTTTATTGAATTCAAGTTCCACCAGCTCCCATGGTGGGATTCAAACCCAGATCCCCCGAACATTACTGGGTCACTGGATTAACAATTTAGCAATAATACCAGCACTAAGCCATTGCCTCCCCTGCAGTTATGATTATGTTAAATGACAGCAGTGCACTGTATGCAGGGGATATTCCCTCTGCCTTCTTTTTTTAGGGGGAGCATACCCTTTCCTGGGCACCCATCTTGAAAGGTTGTCAGAAGGTTAGAACCCCTGCAATTTCACCGCCCTTACAGACCTCACTCAGCTCAGAGGCAGCCCATCTGCAATGGGTACCCTTTCCATTCTGAGGACTGTTAAAAGTCGATAAAGGCAAGAGATGTGAAAGATTACCTGCTTTTATATCATTACTCTGCTTCATGTGGGCAGTACCCTCTTCTTCAGTGAAGATAGATGCAAAGGACCCATTTTCTAGCTTTAAGGGTGGGCATGGGGTAGGTGAGAAGGAAGGGTTTGCCAGAGAGAGAGAGAGAGAGGGGATGAGGGTGTAGTATATTGCAAGTTCTAAACATTATGTCACGTTGTCCTCTGTGCTGGAAAGATGTGCAGGGAGTTAGTCCAGACGTGGCTCCAGCAACTGAGGAGCTATTGGTCTCACCCACAACAAAACACAAACGAAAGGTGATAATGAGCTGGGCTGTTTCACATTTTATTGAGAAATTAAGTCTCCAGAAGATTGTGACATGAATTTTTGGAATTCCAAAGGCTGATTTTGTGGAAGTGCGAATATTGTATTGAGGTGAAACAATCAGTTCACTGAGCAATTCAACTCTCAGAGAGAGGAACTGACTGGTAGAATTACAAGCAAACATTACTGATTTGGCTAGAAGTGAATCAAGTAGGTGATAAGGATAATAGCAATGTCTTCTCCATTGTGTTGGGGCTAGGTGCTTGTGAGAGCCTGGATTATTATAGATTATAGGCGCTCGAGAGTTACCGGTTAGCCAGGAAAGACCTAAAGAGAGAGCTAAGAAGAGCCAGGAGGGGACTTGAGAAGTTGTTGGCTGATAGGATCAAGGAAAACTCTAAGGCTTTTCTATTGGTATATCAGGAATAAAAGAATGACTCGAGTAAGATTAGGGCCAATCAAGGATACTAGTGGGAAGTTGTGCGTGGAGTCAGAGGAGATAGGGGAAGCGTGAAATGAATATTTTTCATCAGTATTCACACTAGAAAAAGACAATGTGGTCAAGGAGAATACTGAGGTACAGGCTGCTAGAATACATGGGATTGAGGTTCACAAAGAGGAGGTGTTAGCAATTCTGGAAAGTGTCAAAATAGATAAATAACCTGGGCCAGATGGGTTTTAACCGAGGATTCTCTGGAAAGCCGGGAGGAGATTGCCGAGCCTTTGGCTTTGATCTTTACATCATCATTGTCTACGGGAATAGTGCCAGAAGACTGGAGGACAGCAAATGTTGCCCCATTGTTCAGGAAGGGGAGTAGAGACATCCCTGGAAATTATAGATCTGTGAGCCTTCGGTTGTGGGTAAAGTGTTGGAAAGGGTTATAAGAGATCGGATTTATAATCATCTACAAAGTAATAAGTTGATTAGGGATAGTCAACACGGTTTTGTGAAGGATAGGTCATGCCTCAAAAGCCTTATTGAGTTCTTTGAGAAGGTGACCAAACAGGTGGATGAGGGTAAAGTGGTTGATGTGGTGTATATGGATTTCAGTAAGATGCTTAATAAGGTTCCTCACGATAGGCTATTGCACAAAATACAGAGGCATGGGATTGAGGGTGATTTAGCAGTTTGGATCAGAAATTGGCTAGCTGAAAGAAGACAGAGGGTGGTGGTTGATGGGAAATACTCATCCTGGAGTTCTGTTATTAGTGGTGTACCACAGGATTTGTTTTAGGTCCACTACTGTTTGTCATTTTTTTTATAAATGACCTAGATGAGGACATAGAAGGGTGGGTTAATAAATTTGCAGATGACACTAAGGTCAGTGGAGTTGTGGATAGTGCTGAAGGATGTTGTACACAGAGGGAGATAGATAAGTTGCAGAGCTGGGCTGAGAGGTGGCAAATAGAGATTAATATAGAAAAGCGTGAAGTGATTCAATTTGGAAGGAGTAACAGGAATGCAAAGTACTGGGCTAATGGTAAGATTCTTGGTAGTGTAGATGAGCAGAGAGATCTCGGTGTCCAGGTACATAGATCCCTGAAAGATGCCATGCAGGTTGATAGGGTTGTTAAGAAGGCGTATGGTGTGTTAGCTTTTATTAGTAGAGGGATTGAGTCTCGGAACCACAAAGTCATGCTGCAGCTGTACAAAACTCTGGTACAGCCACGTTTGCGTATTGCGTACAGTTCTGGTCACCGTATTATAGGCAGGATGTAGAAGCATTGGAAAGGGTTCAGAGGTGATTTACTAGGATGTTGCCTGGTATGGAGGGAAGGTCTTACGAGGAAAGGCTGAGGACCTTGAGGTTGTTTTTGTTAGAAAGAAGAAGGTTGAGAGGCAACTTAATTGAGATATATAAAATAATCAGAGGGTTAGATAGGGTGGACAGTGAGAGGCTTTTTCCTCGGATGGGGCTGGCTAGCACGAGGGGACGTAGCTTTAAATTGAGGGGTAATTGATATAGGACAGATGTCAGAGGTAGTTTCTTTATTCAGTAGTAGGGGCGTGGAATGCACTACCTGTAACAGTAGTAGACTCGCCAACATGAAGGGCATTTAAATGGTCATTGGATAGGCATATGGACGAGAATAGAATAGTGTAAGTTATATGGGTTTCACAGGTTGGCGCAACACCGAGGGCTGAAGGGCGTGTACTGCACTGTAATGTTCTATGTTCTATTATTAATCACGGATTATTCTGAGATTAAGGAGATTCTGGGCTGACAGTATCACACACAGCCCGGAATGAAATTGCAATGTATTCATTAAAAGGAAGCAGTTGCCAAGTGAGATTGTTGCAGGTTATGTGATGTGAACCTAGTGAGTAAACACAGTAATAATATTTTGGTGTTGGTTGCAGTTAGTTTTGGTTGCAATATGATGATACATCCTGTTGCAGACCATTAGTCATAGTCAGAACAAACACAGTTTCCTGATGAGAAGAAATTTGCTGAAAGAAACATGGTTAAACAGGACTGAGTCATTTATAGTCGGGATCAGTAAGAATACATCTGACATTGAGGGAGAGCGAAGAAAGCGCAAAGTGTTCTCTGTGAGCATGGAGGACCAGGGAATAAAATTAGGCAGTCAGGGTGGGGGATTAGTTGGAGAAATTGAGCACTGCAGATGCTGGAGATCAGAGTCGAGAGTGCGGTGCTGGAAAAGCACAGCAGGTCAGGCAGCATCAGAGGAGCAGGAGAATCGATGTTTCCAGCATAAACCCATCATCAGGGTGGGATTAGTTGTATAGTTATTGAGTCATAGAGATATACAGCACAGAAACTCAGCCCTGTCAACCAGATATCCTAAACTGACCTAGACCTACTTATTCATGTACCATCCAGACGCACTTTAAATATTTTAATTGTATCCGTCTTCACTACTTCTTATGGCAGCTCGTTCCATGCACGCACCACCCTCTGCGTGAAAAAGTTACCCTTCAAGTCCCTTTTAAATCTTGCCCCTATCACTTTAAGCCTATACCCTCTGGTTTTGGACTCCACTCCCTGTGGAAAAGACCTTGACTATCCATCCTATCCATGCCCCTCATGGTTTTATAAGCCTCTATAAGGGTCACTCCTCAGCCTCCAATGCTCCAGCCTACTCAGCCTCTCCACATAGCTCAAACCCTCCAATCCCAAGCGACATCCCTGTAAATCCTTTCTGATCCATTTCAAGTTTAATTACAGTTACCCACAAGTCAAATGGATTTTTCCAGGGGCATTATTTGAGTAAGTCATTAGGTAGTGTCCCAAATGTCTGACTTTAACCATGAGAATGAGTAGATGTCACCTTCTTGGAAGTAAACAGGCAAGGTGATCTTGTCTTGGTCAACAACTATAGGAACTGAAAACCATGTGTGTTCAAATTATTGAAGGTTTGAGAATCATAGAATCATCAAATTCCTACAGTGCGGAAACAGGCCACACTAGCCCTCCGAAGAGTAACCCACCCAGACCTCTACATTTACCCCTGACTAATGCATCTAACTTACACATCCCTGAACACTATGGGCAATTTAGTTCACGTAACCTGCCCATCTTTGGATTGTGGGAGGAAACCCAGGCGGACACAGGAAGAACGTGCAAATTCTACACAGACAGTTGCCCGAGGCTGGAATCGAACCCAGGTCCCTGGCGCTGTGAGGCAGCAGTGCTAACCACTGAGCCACCGTGATGTTGCAGAGTAGGCCACAATTTGTGACAGGAGACCTTGAAATATTTATGAAAAGTGATGTAATACTCTAATATCACCCAGTGGCAGAAATTATAGACTCCAAGAAGCCTTTGCTCAGTTCTCTTTGACACAGCTAAACCTCATGGGACTTACATCACAAGGTCTTGCTTGCATACATTGCTCAGAAAAAAATTTTGTTTCTTTCAGCCTGACCTCAGTCAGCAAACATGGTAGCAGGAGGAAGTCGCCTAGCCCCTCAAACCTGCTCCATCCCTCAACAGACCATGGCAGATCCGATTACCCCCTCCTTCCTGAATACCCCAGTTTTAATTACATGGCCACTATTTAGGTTAAAACCCTCTCTACTTCCCTAGTTATGCAGTTCGCTAGAACATTAGTCCCAGCACATTTTCAGAGATTGCCCCAATGGTTATAAGCCCATACTTTCCCCGGTGCTGGTGCTATTGACCCATAAACTAGAACCCACTTCTCCCACGCCCAATCATTTCTCTAACTTTGCCTTCTGTCAACTGGCAAGTAAAAGGTAACAGGAAAACGAGACAAAGAGAAATTGAGCCCTGAAATGGGAGGTATGAAACAGATAGAGTTTGGTGCTGGTCAGAAGGTCATGATGAGGTGGGGGAGGGGATGAGTTGAAGGTGGTGATTGAAGTTGTTGTGAAAAGACCAGCTACAGTCACACACCCAGTGAAGACCAGAGAGAGAGAGAGACTCTGTCAACGTCACCTTGATCACTTGCCGAAAGAGGAAATCTGACAAAGGGAGAACAGAGAAGCTCCCTGACCATCCAAAATCCTGCCACAACCTAAAGGGAAATTCAGAAAGAAAGTGAAAATCAGAAAGAAAGTGAAAACCGTCTGGTATTACAGAACCCCCCCCAGAAGAGCGAAATAAGTCAGGCTCTTTGGTTACAATAAAATCAGTGTCACAGTCCCAATTGTTAAGTAGATTTGGTAGTCAAGATCAAAGCTCAGGTTCCATATTTTCAAAGAGGGCAGAGTCATGGGAATAGCAGGCAGAAACAGAAAAAAAACCAAGTAAGTTAATCGAGAATATCTGGCAGAGAAGAAGCTAAAAGTTGTTCAGTTTATTATTTCTTGTCAAATTATGGTCTACACATGCTGGCGTGCAGAAAGATTCTTTTTGCATTTAAACCACTTTCAAAGCATTAGTTCTATACTTTAGTACTGATTACAGTAAAAACATATCAGCAAATCAAATTGTTAACTTTTTCAAATATTGTTGATATTGGTTTAGTTATATTAATCTGTGGAAAATTACATTCATGCACCATTTTATCACATTAGTACACCAGGCACTTGAGTGGGGGGGGGAGTATAGTTCATTGTTGGGGAAGTTTTTTTTAATACTGCCCTTTCTGCATAGTTAGTTCAGGAACAGCTGCCTGCAACTGCGCATGTGCTGTGCCCGGAGAAATGCAATTATATCCTTCAGATACGGACTGATTTGCTGTAGTCATGTGACCTCTGTTCTAAATGCTTTATGTACAGTCTGTCAGAGCCATTAAATATACCTCACCTGAAACTCAGGGATGGATGTAACTGGAAATGTGAGGATTTTCAGAGTTGTGAAAGAGCTAGCTACTGAAAGAACCAGCAAGGATGTGAAAAAAAAAAGCAGTCTTGAATTTACCGGGTGAGTCCAAATGGAGATTAAAGAAGATGTGCACAGAATTCAATGCTTTTCCCACTCTCAATGGTAAAACTATGAAAGTTGCAATGTTAAGAACGTGGGTATTTAAAAGTAACAAGCCTGTTATCAGTGTTGGGCAAGCTATATTGCAGCCTAGACCTCACTAAGGTGCAGAAAAGACAGACTACAGAGACTTTGAAAGCTTTGAAGAAACTCTTTGAACTTCATATCAATATTATTTCTGAATCGTATTTGTCCAAAATTAGAATTCAAGCAGCGAGAGAGACTATTGATGAATATGCGACCACAGTGATATATTTAGCTGAAACCTGAAAGCTTGGACAACAAAAAGATGATCTCCAAGATAGGATTACCTGAGGTATTAGAGATTCTGTCATGAGAGCACATCTGCTTAGAGAGGAGGAAATTGCTCTCAAGAAAGGTATCAGGTGCAGAAGTTCTGAGCTGGATTGTGTTAATGGCAAACAGGCAAGGCATTGTATTATGCTGAGAGACATTTCAGGGCAATGAAAACAACATAATTAGAGAAGAAAAAGAGAAAAAATGTTTACAGAAAGATCAAGGCCAGAGTTTAAGATGTAGACATTGCAAGGACATCACGCAAAAAGATGGCATGAGGAAAGCAGTGCTATAACTCCAAGTAGCTGAATCACTTTGCACAGCAGTGTTCAGCTAAAAAGAAGCAAAACAAGCCCATGAAGGTGTCTGCTGGAAATAATTCCGACAATTCACTGTACACCATCTAACTAGTTGGAGTCTAAAGGTGGTCACTGACTTTTGACTGTCCCAACGATGTCTGCAGAAGGAGAGCATCAAGTTTTTGTGAAGTGTTAGATAGACACCGATGCTTCAAGGAAGCGACAACTCATATAGGCTGAATGAACAGAATGGTGGCAGTGAAGGAAACCAGAGAAACAGTCAATGAATTTCCTGGATTGGAAGCTATTGCGGATGATCTCGTTTATAGATATGAGATAAAATGGAAGGAGCTTTTGTAGATCACAATAAAAATTGAGTACAACTGCTCGAGAGAGCTTGCCAGATAAACCTGAAGCTGAACAAGTAAAGGATGCAATTATAGATGTTGAACTCATGTGCTGACAGAGACAGGACTTCAGCCAGAACATGACATGGTGAGAGCTGTAGCAGAGATGCAATGATCAGTACAGGTGAAAACAGTGGACCTGTGAACTATTTAATGAAGTTCTTGCTTACGTTGTCATCAGAATGTGAATCAAGCTCACTGTGCAGGATATGCAGCACAGAATACGAAGCAGCTCACTATAATGGGGCAACTGACAGTGATACCACCAGTGCAGGGATACTACAATGTCAATGATGAAGTCACTTTGCAATGTGATGGCAGTGAGACACAACTTGGAACCACCCCGCGCAGGAAGGACCACCAGTAGCATTTGCATCCTGGATATTAATGCAAACTCAACCAGGTTACCTTCAGATTGAGAAGAAGTGCCTCACTATCGCCTTTGCGTATGAGTGTTGTCATCAATACCTGTTTGGGACAGATCCTAACAGTGAATTCTCACCACACATCACTTCAAAGCATTGTTTTCAAATTGTACGTATTGTTGCAGAGCATCTGCAAAGATGTTACTTTCATTTGCAGAGAAAGTGTCTGGAATGGATACATAAGTAAGGGCAACATGCTGACAAGAGCAGCAATCCGTATGAAGAAAGTTCCGGATGCTGAGGCAGGGTGTGAAATTTTCCAGATTCCACAAAAATCTTGATGTGCTCTGCAAACCCAGCAGAGACATTGCATAGGGAAGACAAAGCAAACTGTGGAACAAGATGTAACTCTCAAAGTGCTACAGGAAATAGTGTTGAAGGGATAACCTGAAAGCTTTAAGAACACGCCTGTTGCTATAAGGGAGTATTGGGCGGATGGGAGATGAAGTGATTGCTCAAACAAAGTTTGAAAGGAAGTGGGATTATTATCTCTAAGTTGATGACAGCACAGCCACATGAGCCATCCAGGAATTGAATCTGGTCTGAGAGAGACAGGAGACATGCTGTACTGGCCAAACAGGACCACAGCAGACAGCACACTGCCTGAAATGATAAATGGGTTTGGCAGACTAAAAAGGCATAGTGACACACACAATTCCAGACAGACCATGGACGGAGCTTGGAGTAGGATCTTCTCAGTCTTGCAGGAAGTCACCATATTATTCCGACTACTGGATGATGCCAATGACCATCAATGAGATTGTAGAACGCAAGAAGCACATTTCATTTGGTACAGTGTTTCCGATTTTGGAATGCCTGACGATGGCCTTCAATTCATAAATGCAGAATTTAGCTGCTCATGATCGGATTTTGAAATTCTACAGTCTGCATTATCTCCACACTATCCTGGTCAAAGGGAAAGAAGATCGCAAAGACATTGAGCACATCCAGCACGGACTCGTAAAAGGCCTTGCTCGAGTGGAAACCAACACCTTCTGAAGGCAGGGGAGGCTATCCAGGCTAAAGTTACCCCGAGAATGAAAACTGCTGACAAACCAAATTGATTAAAAAGCTAAATTCCACTTTGATAAAACTGCAAAGTCATTGACGGAGCGCACATTGGAGAAGCCAGTGGGACTGCAAACGCTCAAACGCTCTCAGTAGAAATGGCAACTCAATACCTGTGCAGAACAGGTGTCATCCAACAACCGTTCATGTCTGCAGACCTTTAGATACAACCTGACTCAGGACCCACCTTTTCCGGATACTAGTCGGGAAAATGTGACCTCGCTGTCTATGCAGAGAACGCAAACGATTATCCCAGAGAGCCAGTGCTCCTGAGCAATAACAACAGCGGTGACCATGGCAACAGCATTCACCCCAGGAAGATACTCCCCGGTGAAGGTATGCAATGCATGTACAGAGATTGATGAAAGTGGAATTCACAAAAGTTAACACACACTTCTGTAAATGAATGAGCATTTTCTTTGTGATCATCTGTTCCGGGTAACTTTTGATAACTTATAACTGCAAACGCTAGTGCATGCATTTTGTTTTATATGAAGGGGGAAGCGCTTGGAGAAATATAGTTGTGCTCAATGCTTGAGGCTGACTTGCTGTGCTGGTATGACCCCCAACTCTGTCAGAACTACCAGAGCGCTGTCAACAGGAGGGGAGGAAGGGTTACAGTTTTTAACAGCTGTTGCAAAACTTACAAAGTCTCTTGTGATGATATCCACCCCAACAGGAAACAAGAAGAAGATCCGACTCTACCAGTTCCTGCTGGATCTCTTGCGGAGTGGCGATATGAAGGAGAGTATCTGGTGGGTGGATAAGGACAAGGGGACATTCCAGTTCTCCTCAAAACACAAGGAGGAACTGGCAAACCGCTGGGGGGTACAGAAGGGTAACCGCAAGAGGATGACCTACCAGAAAATGGCCCGTGCTCTGAGAAACTATGGCAAGACGGGGGAGGTGCGTAAGGTAAAGAAGAAGTTGACGTACCAGTTCAGCGGCGAGGTGATGGAAAGATTGGAGTGGAAGCGATACCCATAATGAGTTGTTCCCCTTTCTCCTCCACCTCTGCATGCTCACAGCATCAACAACCACTCTGCCCCTTTCCGTCTGTACTGGGGAGCCCCTCATTCAGAGACACCGAGAAATGTTGGAAAGAAGACAAAATCTCACATCGATCCGGAAATATCTGGGAACGAGAATGCATCACACAACTCCTCAACAGTGCCTCCCCTCGCCCTCCATTTGGTCTGCCGACCCTCCATTCGCACACCCCACTCTGCCCTCAGCCTGCCATCCCTCCTCCTATCCCAATGCCAACTTACTCCCATCCCCACAGACTGCCCTCTGCCTCACCACCTCCTCCTCCTCCCTGCCCTTTTCCCTCCAATCCTAATGCCTACCTGCCCCGTGCCCCCTCTCCACAGCCCCCACTCCCTGCCCATCGCGTCCAATGTCCATCTATCTTCTGCTGCTCCCTAAACCTCTGTTCCCTTTATCTCCACCTGCCTCCCCACCCCTCTCCTTCACCTCATTCACCTACTTGCCATTTCATCTGTCTCTCCATAGTTCACCCTGCTGCCTCTTCCTTCCTTCCCCTCCCTCATTCCCGTTTTTCTCTCCCCCTCTATCTCTTGTCCACCCTCTTCCACTTGCTGCAGACATAACTTGCTGATGCCAGTGGTTGGTGGGGAAGGGTACTGGGCAGGTCCCCAAGTTATTCAGTCAGGGGCTCAAGGGAGTTGGGATTGTGAGGGAAAATAAGTGCGCCTGTCTGCTTATCTCTATTTTCTGCCGCTGGGTCTGGCCTCTGTCTGTACGTGACTATGGAATAAACCCTCATCATCGAATCCACCACTGACCTCACTCACTTTCACTTGGTCTTTGTGAATGGGCTTTGTGAGGCAGTTCATTCACTGGTCTCTCCATCGAGGCCCAGAGATGCCTGCCTCAAGGCACAGCCAAAGAGCCAAGAGCCAGGAACACTCTTCATGCAACACCCAAAAACCCCTCCAAAAACATCAGGCAATCACCATCTCCAACAAGAGACAATCTAACCAATCCCCCTTGACATCCAATGGTCTTAGCATCACTGAATCCCCCAATCCTGGGGGTTACCTTTGACCAGAGACTGAACTGGACTTCCCACATAAACACAGTGACTACAAGAGCAGGTCAGAGGCTGGGAATGCTGTGGTGAGTATCTTACTTCCTGACTCCTCAAAACCTATCCACACAAGTCAGGAGTGTGATGGAATGCTCCCTACTTGCCTGGTTGAGTCAGGCTCCAACAACACGACTGAAGCTTGACACCATCCAGGACAAGTGCCCCAAGCATCCACTCGCTCTACCACTGACACTCAGTAGCAGCGTTGTACTATCTACAAGATGCACTGCAGAATTTCACCAAAGACATTTAGACAGCACCTTCCAAACCTATCACCACTTCCATCCAGAAGGACAATGGCAGCAGATACATGGGAACATCACTACCTGCACGTTCCCCTCCAAGCCTGACTCATCATCCTGACTTGGATACATCACCGTTCCTTCAGTGTTGCTGGGTCAAAGTCCTAGAATTCCCTTCCTGAGGGCATTGTGGGTCTAACTACACCCCAAAGGACTGCAGCAGTTCAAGAAGATAGCTCACCATCACCTTCTCCAGGCCAACTAGGGACAAGCCATGAATGATGCCCCAGCCAGCGACACCCACATCCTGTGAGGGACTCACTAAGGAAAAAGTCCACTTCTGTTCCAAGGGAGTGTGCTTACTAACTCCCAGCCAAGGCCTGGACCTAACCAACTCTAGTTCAGTTTGGAGTAAATATTTCCAATCCCGCTTCCTTCTTGGGGGTCACCTCACATCAGCAGATCCCTTTCAGAGACTGATAATGAAAAGAGCAAAGGAAATGCTTGGAGGTCTCCATTGTACAACTGTCCTCCCAGAAAAGGTAATTATTTCCCATTGTCCTGCTAGGTGGAGTCTTAAACAACTGGGATTAAAACCCAATGAAGCCACCTCAGAGAGGTATGAAGTCTGGGCTCAAATGCTTTAGCTTTTTCACTGTAACAATGGATAAATGTCTGTTTGAAAATAAACTGCTGTAAATGTACATGTGATGAATGTGTGTTCATGTGACAGTGTTGTTAATTAAAATTGCCTTGCACAGCAATAACATTGAAAAGAAACAATTGTATGTTTAACCAACAAAGTAGGAAACATTGGAATTTGTCTGCGAAAAAAGACAAACATCTGACAATACTCTGCAGGCTAAACCTCATAATTGGATTTATTTATTTGTATAAGAAAATTCAGAGAAAAATTAAGATAAAACCTGATTACTTTTCTTTAAAAAAGAGAAGTGTTCAATCTTAATTGTGTCAGAAAAGATTTTAGTAGATGTTAAAAGATATGGATTCCATAGTTTCTTGATATGGATTCCATAGCCCTACATGTGGAGCCAAAGTGATAGGTTTAGATTATACAATGGAACAAGCAAGTAAACTCCACAATTTCACATAATTGCTATGCTGCAGAAGGAAGCCATTCAGCCATAAAGTCTCCAAACATCGGTCAGGCCAGAAGTTGACAGTTCTAGGGACTAAAAAGAAGCATAATCTACAGGGACAAAAAGTTGTTCTCTACACCCACACTCTCACATTAGAGGCAACAGGACACAGAGTGCTATCACGGCCATCTCAGTCAGAAAGTTCTGCTTTCACAACCCAGTCCAGAGATATCAGGACATGACACTCACCAACACATGAAACCGGGGGCACGTCACCCTGTCAGACCAATGGTATTGGGGATGCAGCAATGATGGAGGGGAATGCTGAGGGAGTGGTGCACTCTCTGAGTGTCAGTACTGAGGGGATGCTACACTATCAGAGGGTCAGTGCTGAGGAGTGCCACACTGCGGGAGGGTCAGTGATGCCGGAGTGCTGCACTGTCAGAGGGTCCGTGCTGAGGGAGTGAGCACTGAGGTGGGGGGGGCGGGATCAGTAAAATGTGAAGTGAGGTGCCCACGTTTGTCCACAAAACCTATGTAGGAAGAACACAAAGTGCTGGCCATTGGTGGAATCTGATAATGCTGAAACAGATCTTTGCCTTTCAACATCGCTAAAGGTAAGTGACTGGAATAGCCAGGAATGGTGAATGATGATCAGTAAAAACAGTCCCTGCTTTTCATTCTTTTACTCCCACCTTCCTTTCTTCCTTTTGTCCTTTCTTCCTTCATTTCTGTTTTGAGTGTGACTGAGATCACTCCTTGCTGTGGTATTGGAATCAGCAGATAGTTCCTCTTTTGCGTGGTTCAGCCGCGTGGTGAGTGGGGGCTGTGCGCACTCTTAGGAGAAGTTTGTGAACAAACCAACTCTGTAATGTTCACTCACTTCCTCCGAAAAGGTGGAGTCTGCAAGAATTCAGCAGCACACAGACTATTTCAGTTCACGTCCATATTTAGCACAACTACACTCCCGGAAATTTGTAAGCAAAAAAGTATTGGTGGAGATTGTACACAAATTGCTTCAAACATGTTCCTTGTGTTTATGTAGACGCTAATAAATAGTCAGAATCGAGTTACACCCCAGTGCTGACTCAGGGCCTCCTAGTTCTTCTATATAACATTCTTATTTTCCTGTCTTTTTCAAAATATAACTAAAGTCCTCTCTATACTGGCCTGATCAAATAATCACAGGACATGGTTAGATACAGAGTAAAGCTACCTCTACTCTTTAAACTGAAAAGTTTACTCTTTACTCTGTCCACATCACTGCCATCAAATACTCCCAGGACCAGAACAGCACGGGGTTAGATACGGAGTAAAGCTCTCTCTACATTGTCGCCATCAAACACTCCCAGGATAGGGACAACAAGGGGTTAGATACAGAGTAAAGTCGCATCTACATTCTCACCAGGACAGCAATGACGGGGTTACATATGGCATAACTACTCTACACACTGTTCCTCCTCTAACTGAGGAAGTGAATCAAAATGATATGGTTGTGTTCATGTGATAAGGGGCTTTGTTCCTCACTACTCTGACTAATTGCCTCTTTAATGGGGTTTTTGTTGGTTGCAACCAGACTCCACTATTTGAAGCAATTGTTAATTTGTGCTAGTCTTTGCTACCCTCTGGTGGCCGTGCTGTGAATTGCTCAATTCCCCTTTACATTTTCTTTACCCCTTTTCCCCTCTTTGATTCGTCTTCCTCCCTCATTTTGCCCTCTTTTCACCACCTCTTTTAACACCTTAACCCCTCCCTCTCATTATATCTTTCCCCCATTCCCTGCCTACACTTTACCCCATCTTTTCTGCTTCTTTCCTTCTATTTCCCCATCTTTTCCCTTTGAAATTAGATTAGATTACAGTGTGGAAACAGGCCCTTCGGCCCAACAAGTCCACACCGACCCGCCGAAGCGTAACCCACCCATACCCCTACATTTACCCCTTTAACCTAACACTACGGGCAATTTAGCATGGCCAATTCACCTGACCTGCACATCTTTGTGACTGTGGGAGGAAACCGGAGCACCCGGAGGAAATCCACGCAGACACGGGGAGAATGTGCAAACTCCACACAGTCAGTCGCCTGAGGCGGGAATTGAACCCGGGTCTCTGGCGCTGTGAGGCAGCAGTGCTAACCACTGTGCCACCGTGCCACCCTTGTCTTATTGCCTTTTCTACGTCATTGCCTTTGTCTCCTTTGTGTTTTTTGAGAAAGTGACAAAAGAAGATTGATGAAGGCAGAGTGATGGACATTGTCTATCTGGGGGCTTCAGCGATCTGTTTTGACAAAATTCAACATGGTTGACTGGTTAGCCAAGTTGGAATACCAGGAGAGCAAGCCATTCCGACACAAGAATTAGCTCAAAGGTAGGAGACAGAGATTGGTGGTGGAAGGTTGCTTTTTGGACTGGAGGCATGTGACCAGAGGTGTCCCGCAAGAATCGATGCTGGGTCAACAACTTCTTGTCATTTATACAAATGATTTAGTTGTGAATATAGGAGGCATGCTTAGTAAGTTTGCAGATGACAACAAAATTGGCGGTGTAATGGACAGCGAAGAAAGTTTCTTCAAAGCACAACGGGACATTGATGAGATGGGCAATTAAGCAAAGGAGTGGCAGATGGAGTTTAATTTAGATAAATGTGAGGTGCTGCAGTTTGGAAAGGCAAATCAGGGCAGGACTTATACCCTAACAGTAAGGTCCTAGGAAGTGTTACTGAACAAAGAGACCTTCGGGAGCAGGTTCATCATTCCTTGCAAGTGGACTTGCAGGTAGTTCGGGTAGTGAAGAAGGTGTTTGGCACGCTTGTCTTTATTGGTCAGGGCATTGAGTACAGGAGTTGGGAGGTCATGTTGTGGCTGTACAGGATATTAATTAGGCCACTTTTGGAAGACTGTGTTCAATTATGATTGCCCTGCTTATAGGAATGATGTTGTGAAAGGGTTCCGAAAAGATTTACAAGGATGTTGCCAGGGTTGGAGGTTGGAGCTATAGGGAGAGGCTGAACAGGCTGGGTCTGTTTTCCCTGGAAGCATCGGAGGCTGAGGGGTGACCTTACAGAGGTTTATAAATTCCTAAAGGGCAAGGATAGGGTAAATAGCCAAGGGCTTTTACACAGGGTAAGGGAATGCAGAGGGTAGAGGTTTGAGATGAGAGGGAAAAGATTTAGTGCGGGCCTAAGGGGCAATTTTTTCATGTAGAAGGGGGTGTGTGTATGGAATGAGCTGCCCGGAGAGGTGGTGGAGGCTGGCACAATTACAACATTTAAAAGACATCTGGATGGTTACATGAATCAGAAGAGTTAAGAGGGGTAGGGGCCAAACGCTTGCAAATGTGACAAGATTAATTTAGGATATCTAGTCAGCATGGACAAGTTGAACCAAAGGGTCTGTTTCCGCGTTGTATGCCTCCATCATTCTATGACTCTATCTGTGTAATTCCTTGAAGTATTTCCCTGCCCGTTCAATTCTATCAATGCTTAAAATGGACTCTGACCCAAGAACTCATAGAGTCATAGAGATGTACAGCACGGAAACAGACCCTTCGGTCCAACCTGTCCATGCCGACCAGCTATCCCAACCCAATCTAGTCCCACCTGCCAGCACCCGGCCCATATCCCTCCAAACCCTTCCTGTTCATATACCCATCCAAATGCCTCTTAAATGTTGCATTTGTACCAGCCTCCACCACTTCCTCTGGCAGCTCATTCCATGCACGTACCACCCTCTGTGTGAAAAAGTTGCCCCTTAGGTCTCTTTTATATCTTTCCCCTCTCACCCTAAACCTATGCCCTCTAGTTCTGGACTCCCCCACCCCAGGGAAAAGACTTTGTCTATTTACCCTATCCATGCCCCTCATGATTTTACAAACCTCTATAATGTCACCCCTCAGCCTCCAACGCTCCAGGGAAAACAGCCCCAGCCTGTTCAACCTCTCCCTATAGCTCAAATCCTCCAATCCTGGCAACATCCTTGTAAATCTTTTCTGAACCCTTTCAAGTTTCACAACATCTTTCCGATAGGAAGGAGACCAGAATTGCACGCAATATTCCAACAGTGGCCTAACCAATGTCCTGTACAGCCGCAACATGACCTCCCAACTCCTGTACTCAATACTCTGACCAATAAAGGAAAGCATACCAAATGCCTTCTTCATTAACCTATCTACCTGCGACTCCACTTTCAAGGGGCTATGAACCTGCACTCCAAGGTCTCTTTGTTCAGCAACACTCCCTAGGACCTTACCATTAAGTGTATAAATCCTGCTCAG